>NC_139959.1:38738038-38755538 GCF_963454915.1 Gymnoscopelus microlampas | reverse complement strand
AGCGTTTGTAGAAATATTGGGCCTTAAATGTTGTGCTATTTCAGGGTATAATGTCTATGGAAAAATCTAAAACATAGTGTCCAGAACATACTATATTTCTAATAGTCAATAACACTATCATAAATGTCTGGTTAATGAATAGTATGGCTCCAATTGAATTGAATAATACTGCTGGTGGCGTTATCTACATGGTAATATATTTTTTGGTCATTTGGTCTAAATACAGCCGCAAAGCACTGATTCAGGGGTCGGTTGGATGGATATTTCAGCTATTGTATACTTTTCGTACAATGGTGTCACACAAAGATAGTGAAAATAGCAGATCTCGCAACGTGAACCAAGCTCACAACATGTCACATCGTGACACGTTGTCAGCTTGTAGATTGGTTATAATCACTATTTTGTATTTACAATTGAAAGAAAAACGCAACACCCCCCCCCCCCCCCCCCCATACACACACACACAAACAGTGTCACCCTGTGGCGTTTTAGCCCGTGAAGCCTGCATGATGGACAGCTGATGTATTATTCAACACACACACACACACACACACACACACACACACACACACACACACACACACACACACACACACACACACACACACACACACACACACACACACACACACACACACACACACACGCACGCGCGCACACACGCACAGACACGCAAACAGCTAGTCCATAATTCATAATTACTAAATAAATAACAAGCAGAAGAGATGAGTTATCAGACGAAACGTTACCACATACTGTGTGTGTGTGCGTGTGTGTGTGTGTGTGTGTGTGTGTGTGTGTGTGTGTGTGTGTGTGTGTGTGTGTGTGTGTGTGTGTGTGTGTGTGTGTGTGTGTGTGTGTGTGTGTGTGTGTGTGTGTGTGTGTGTGTGTGCGCGCGTGCACGCGCGTGCGTGTGTGTGACCGAAATAAATTGTTGTCATGGCAACATATTGTTAGGTATGACACGCACGCAACACATACAAAAACACAACACTACTGTCTGTCTGTCTGTCTGTCTGTCTGTCTGTCTGTCTGTCTGTCTGTCTGTCTGTCTGTCTGTCTGTCTGTCTGTCTGTCTGTCCTTCTTTCTCTCTGTCTCTCTCTCTCTCTCTCTCTCTCTCTCTCTCTCTCTCTGTCTCAGATCAAAGCTATAGTTGTCTTTAAGTATTACAGTCTCCGTGTCCTTGACCATCTGACAATGTCACACACTGCTTTAAGCTTACACACACACACACGCACACACACACACACACACACACACACACACACACACACACACACACACACACACACACACACATACACACCCACCCACACACACACACACACACACACACACACAGCGCGCGTGCGCCCCTCGCTAAATCACATGTTTTATTTATATCAGCCATTGAGACTTTTGACAAACATACTGTAGAGGACAGAAGACGGAGATATCACTGGTAGATGATGGCTGTATTAAACGTCATATATAATATGATTTACACTATCATACACAGTAAAATCATGAGTGTGAATTTAAAGGTGCAATAAGTGATATTAAGTGTTAAATAATTCTATACTATGATAGTAATCCTATGCGAGTGTTTGTTCAGTAACAAAACTGAAAATAGCGGGATAACCATTGCATCCAATCTGGAGAGTGAACTCATAAACGTGCAAAATCATATTTCAATGTATGACGTATTGTGAAAGCTTACATTCTGTCCTTAGAATGTGTAAAAAGCTGAAAAATGGCCGAGGTCTGCATGAGAATACAAGTGTTGGCATCAGTCACACATTTGACTTATTTTATACACACAGTTACATTGAGACTAAACTTTTTACTGTGCAGGAAGTGAATTAAAATGGTCCGTTTTGTTATTTTGCTGACAGTATGCCTGCGTTTGTTCGTTCGTTCGTGCATGTGTGCGTGCGTGTGTGCGTGCATTTAGGGGTGTTAAGATGTCAATACCGTTTCCACAGCTCTTGGAAAGAAGCTGCTTTCAGTGAAACACACACACGCCCACATACACACAAAGGTGGAAAAGGTGTTAGTCACACGAGAGACTGGTTTATTGCTACTGTATGTTTTCATGTACTTATGACTTGATACTATTTTACTACTGGTAGTTTTGTGTATACTTTGTAAATACTGCTATTTGGATTGCTGCCTTTTTTCATGTATGCTAATGACAATAAACATCCACCCATCCATCCATCTCTCTCTCTCTCTCTCTCTCTCTCTCTCTCTCTCTCTCTCTCTCTCTCTCTCTCTCTCTCTCTCTCTCTCTCTCTCTCTCTCTCTCTCTCTCTCTCTCTCTCTCTCTCTCCAGGGGGCAGTAGAGCTCCGACACAGACAAACAGACAGCTGATGCAGGTGTTTATGACGATACACACACTACACACAGGTCACTACCCTGTTACACCGTGCGTGTGTGTGTGTGTGTGTGTGTGTGTGTGTGTGTGTGTGTGTGTGTGTGTGTGTGTGTGTGTGTGTGTGTGTGTGTGTGTGTGTGCGTGTGCGTGTGCGTGTGCGTGCGCGTGTGTGCGTGTGTGTTTGGAGGTGTTGACAGTGTTATGACAGGCTGAGTGGAAGGAATGCCAAACACACACACACACACACACACACACACACACACACACACACACACACACACACACACACACACACACACACACACACACACACACACACACACATTCTCTCTCTATTTGTTTTCTCTCTACAGGTCTGTTCTTGTCCTCTGCCTCTCTATACATCCTCTCCTCTCTCCATAGTGGATCCAGAGGGGGGAGCCGCCCGTTCGATTCCCAGCTCCTCCTGTCTGGGTGTCGAAGTGTCCTTGAGCAAGACAATGAACCTCTAACCAGTGTTGTGGTGCACACCGGTTGCGACGCGCGCGCACGGGTCGGGACACATGCACGCGCGTGAAAATTTGCTGTTATTGGGTGGATTTTTGCCGTTTTTGGGCGTTTTTTTGTAACTTTATTTCGGTTTTACGTTTTTAGGCTTATGTTATTTAATTCTTATTTCTGCCTGATTTTACAGATTTTTTATCAAAACAATTATTATAAAAAAATTCAAAAATTACATTTCCAAAAAAAAAGTAATTTTAAAACATAAACTGAGGGTAACAATTTGAAACTGAGGGTGCCAGGCCCCCTCAGGCACCCCCGTGGCGCCGGGCCCGAAATAAAGACTAAGCTCCAATGACTAAAACTAAGGCTAAATATTGACAGTTCGGTCAACAAATAAAAACAAGACTAAAATGTTAGGGAGGGACTACATTGTGAAATTAAATAAATTATCTATACACTAAATCGGTACCATTTCATGAAAAGTAAGGTTTTTGTTACATACAAGGTTAACAGCCGACAGCGACGATATGGGATATTCACACTTGAAACCGGAAATTGTCTTTAATGCAACCAAACTGGCTGCATTAATTACACAGTATAGCCGTGATCTAGTGACCCAGGAGAAGAAGATGCATGTTTGTATTTAATAATCACTGTTAAAACCCAGGAGAGAGAGAGAGAGCGAAAGAGAGAGAGAGAGAGAGAGAGAGGGTGTAAGAGAGTTAATTCATTTGTTCGTATCCTCTAGTCTAGAATTCCCTAAACGATGCTGACACACATACACACTCACAGGTATCTGTCTCTTCCTGCAGGTGCATGTGATTGTGTGCGTGTGTGCGTGCACGCGCGTGCGCGTGTGTGTGAGTGAGTGTGTGTGTGTATGTGTGTGTGTGTGTGTGTGTGTGTGTGTGTGTGTGTGTGTGTGTGTGTGTGTGTGTGTGTGTGTGTGTGTGTGTGTGTGTGTGTGTGTGTGTGTGTGTGCACGAGCATGCACAGAAAAGGCAGATGAAGTAATCAAGCTAACATGCATGTTAATGTGTTTATCATTAACCGCCTAATGAGCACAGCACTAGCATCATGCTAATGACTTTACTATTAACCCCCTAATGGCCACAGTGCTAGCGTAGCCTAGCCTACAGTGCTATCCTAATGACTTTACTATTAACCCCCTAATGTCCACAGTGCTAGCGTAGCCTAGCCTACAGTGCTATCCTACTGAGTTTACTATTAACCTCCTAATGGCCACAGTGCTAGCGTAGCCTAGCCTACAGTGCTATCATAATGAGTTTACTATTTACCCCCTAACGGACACAGGGCTAGCGTAGCCTAACCTATAGTGTGATCGTAATGAGTTTACTATAGACCAGATCAGAATGTTTGTAAACAAACGTTTAGGGCGGTATTTCAGGGTAGATGGATAGTCAATGAATGGATATTTACACAAAATAAGTATAAAGTGTCCAGAACATTAGCTATGTCTGGTTTGTCAACCTACATTTAGAGGAAAATACTGTATTTCAAATAGTAGTGTCAATAACACTATCAAGTGTCCGGTTGTTCCAAAATAAGGGATATTATACTGCTCTAATGTGACGCTGCCCGTAAATACATCTTCAGTTGTCATGATGATTTGGTCTATTAACCCCCGAATGGCCACAGTGCTAGTGTAGGCTAGCCTACAGTGCTATCCTAATGAGTTTACTATTAACCCCTAAAGTAGCCTAGACTTAATCTGACTCAGCCAGATGGGGGCGGTATTGAGTTTCACAATACACCCTGCATCTGGGATCGCTCAGGGAGTAGAGCTACCCGGTCGCTGTGTGTACGAACCAATCAGCGGCTGCTAGGGGCGGGATCATCCAATCACCTGCCAAGTAGCTTGAAAAAATGAAACGCCGTCTTGCATCGATTCTGCTACCGGAGTCTCAGATGGAAGTAGGCTGTGAAACAAAATGTGTGTCGCAAGCTTCTTCCATTTGGCGGAGTCAGGTTAGCCTAGACTAGCATGGAGTGCTAATGTCATCACATGACATTAGCCACCTAATGAGTTGTTGGTGTTAATGTAGCTTAGCGGTTATCATGAACTACATTGCTCAACATAACAACTAAACTACACAAAAGGAAATGAAGCATAGACCGTTAACTTAGGAGTAGTTTATATGAACAGTGAATATTGCATGGATTAAATATAGATTAGATAGTAGAGTCGTTTATATGAACAGTAAATATTGAATGTCTCTTTTAAGAGGAAGCCGACTCTAGGTTGACCTTTACCTTTTCCTGCCTTTCTCTCTTCCCCTTCCTCTCTCTGTCTCTCTCTCTCTGTCTCTCTCTCTCTCTCTCTCTCTCTCTCTCTCTCTCTCTCTCTCTCTCTCTCTCTCTCTCTCTCTCTCTCTCTCTCTCTTGCCGCACAGACGGGGCGGGGACGGTCGGACGGGACGTGACCGGACGGACGGACGGATGGTAGTTCACAAAATGCATTATTGGACCAGTGAATGAGCATGGAGACTGCAGTCTGACAACTGAATATTTTGTGGTGCTGTGTTGTGTAGTTGTGTTGTTTTGTGTAATTATGTTGTGCCGTGTGTACATGAGGTGTTGTGTTGTGTTGTGTTGTGTAGTTGAGGGGCGTTGTGTTGTGTAGCAGCCTACGTGAGGTGTTGTGTTGTGTAGCTGTGGTGTTGTGTACATGAGGTGTTTGTGTGACCGTTGAAAGTGTGTCAACAGGAGGGTTGAGGTTTTTTCTTATAAGGGCGTCAGGAGGCCTTTGTTGTTATGCATGAAGCTGGAATTAATATTCATCTTGTTAGAGGGATCAGTGTTAACGAAGGTATGAAGCAATCTGGGTGAAACATTCAGAAAGATTAGAAGAGCTGCACGGTGTTATGTTGCATTTCATTGTGGTGGGAAAAGTACCTTTATTACTAGTAGAATTATTAATACCACCATGTAAAAGTCCTGCATTCAAGAGTAAATGTGCAAACGTATTGTGCTGTACATCAAAATATACTTAAAGTACCAATCATAGAATGGTCCATTTCACAGTCATATTATTGTACTGTAATTAGTAATGCATTAATGCGTTCAGCACTTTAAAGCACATTAATGTTTTAATTACTTTGCAACTTAACCTTTTAATATTACATGATAATTTATTACTTGATGCATGTGTTAAAAATTAATAATCTAAATCTGCAAAGTAACTAACTAAAGCTGTTAAATAATAAAGTAACTGAATTACTGCACTTCTCCTCCCATCCACAAGCGCACGCACACACACGCACGCGCACGCGCACGCGCACGCGCGCACACACACACACACACACACACACACACACACACACACACACACACACACACACACACACACACACACACACACACACACAATCCATTGTGACAGCAACCAATCAATCAGGGTTCAATTACACTAATCACTAGATAACGAGGACAACAATTAGCGTGTGAGCTTCATGCTCAGCACATTTCACTTCAAGGAGATTCACACAAAATGTACTCTTTCACACTTCCCCTCCGTTGAGCAACTCTGGACGATCACACCACAAGATCCCATCACATCCCATAGCTAATAATATCCCATAGCATCCAATCATATCCATGGCATCCAATAAGATCCCATCCCATCCCATAGCTCATTGGTTCTCAAAGTGGGGTCCGGGGACCCCCAGGGGTACTTGAGGGGGTTCCAGGGGGTCCCCAGCTAAATGATGGATAGGAACCAAATGGATCCTTATGGGTCTGTAACTCTGAGAGTGTACAAATTGAACCAAATGGACCCTAACGGGTCCATTTGGTTCCATTTGTACACTCTCAGAGTTAAATTAACATTCATTTTACAATATGAATTGGGGTCCCAGAGATAGAGATGCCATTAAATAGAGTCTGTAGCCTAATGCATGTCAACCTAGGGGGTCCTTGAAATTAAAATGGTTGAGAATCACTGCTAGAGCCGTAAAAACTCTTCTCTTATGGGGGTCCCCGGCATATCTTTTGAAATGGGGGTCCGCGGGCTAATAAGTGTCAATTTGGGGGTCCTTGACATATAAAAGTTTGAGAACCACTGCCATAGCTAATAATATCCCATAGCATCCAATCATATCCATGGCATCCAATAAGATCCCATCACATCCCATGGTGCGTTGGACATTTGACGATGATATACAAAAGAAGAAAAAGATCTCTATAGCATCCAATGAGATCCATAGCATCCAATAAGATCCCATACCATCCAATCATAGCATCCAATCATATCCCATAGCCTCCAATCAGATCCATAGCATCCAATCATATTCCATAGCATCCAATCAGATCCATAACCAATCAGATCCATTGCCAATCAGATCCATAGCATCCAATAAGATCCCATACCACCCAATCAGATCCATAGCATCCAATGAGATCCATAGCATCAAATAAGATCCCATACCACCCAATCAGATCCATAGCATCCAATCATATTCCATAGCATCCAATCAGATCCATAGCCAATCAGATCCATTGCCAATCAGATCCATAGCATCCTATCAGACCCATAGCCAATCAGATCCATAGCCTAGTCATATCTATAGTATCCAATGATATAATAATAATAATAATAATAATAATAATAATAATAATAATAATAATAATAATAGCATTGCAGGCAGACAGACAGACAGACAGACAGACAGACAGACAGACAGACAGACAGACAGACAGACAGACTTACCGGCACATTTGGTCCTGGCATTGAGAGGTGGTCCGGGGTTTCCCGTGCCTCCCTCCAGGGGTCTGGTCAACAAAACACTGATGTAGTATTCAGTGTCTGGGTCCAGATGACCGATCTTCAGCTGAGATTTATCCACTGGTGTGGTGTCTATCAACATGCCTGATGATGTCCTGTATTCCACCTGCACAATAATTATAACATATATACAATATTATTGTTAATATGAGATTGATCTACTGGTGTGGTGCCTACTGTATCAACATGCCTGAAGATGTCCACCTTTATTTACACAAAATAATTATAAAATATTGTACAATATTACAAATACAGTATTATCAGGTTGTACAATAGGTAAACACAAACAAACGCGCACGTACACACACACACACGTACACACACGCACACATCACTCACTCACTCACTCACTCACTCACTCACTCACTCACTCACTCACACACACACTGTTGTACCTCTTTCTCCTTAATGGGTCCGTCTCCATTAATGGAGTTTGCGTTGAGTTCGATCCACAGGTAGGTGGCGCCAACAGCAACCAGTTGTGGAGGAGCGATGGGGGAGGGGGGCTCTGAACACAAACAACAACAACAACAACAACAATGTTACCACTATCATTCGTACATTGTCTTTGTTTCTGCCTAAAATCAATGAAAGAGATTTGTCAAAAAAAAAAGTGAGCTTGTTGGCCCGGACCGCTGGCCTAGCTGTCCGAGTGCATCGCGTGTTCGATTCCCGTTCCCAACGTTCCCGAGTCCCGTTCCCGAATAGGCCTAAATATTGAGCAAATACATCGCCCATTTCTCACCTAAAGTGTTCAGATGCTATTTTTGTTTAGGTGAAATATAGATTGTGTACAAAGAAACTGCCATTGTAGGCTACTTCAGAACGACCAGAGACGTCCGCACAGACACCCGGAGTGCACACTGTCCCACAACTCTACTAGTATTAATGCTCAATTTTTGAATGATAAATTGCTGATAGAATGCACACACCACCTGTTGGGGTGCTGGGTTGATCTGTCATAATCATTGCATGTTGACTCCATAGCATATTATGCTATGGAGTCAACATGCAATGATTATGACAGTGAGGAATATTAAATAAATGATGTAAGCTATAGTGTACACTGCGCATGCTTATAATGTGAGAGACCTACATTTTACACGCGGCAACTCAAATATGGAGTTTTTAAATATTTTCACTGTTTAAAAAAAAAAACGTTTTCAGGAGCCAAAAACACGTTTGCGTGTGGACTAACACCCCCCCCCCCCCCCCCTCCCCAACGTATATACAAAAGCTATACTTTTTTTTTATATCCGTGTACGTGTGGACAGGGTCTGGGACTCGTTCTTCAGGGCAGTGATGATATAGACAGCCTATGCCAGGCCATCTCAGATTACATCAGGTACTGTGAGGAGGTGTTGAGTGCCCTCGAAGAGGGTTCACTGCTTAGAAAAGACACAGAGGCCAGCCGGGTGCTCACAGGAGATAAAAAAGTCTTAAAGGTGTATGGTGCTTCTAGGGACTTTAAAATAGAAGAAGAGATCCGAGCACTCAAACAATGTGGAGGTGAGAGAACTAATTTTATTCTATACAAATGCCAACATGTCTAGACCGGTTAAAGGGCAAGACCGCTTTGGTAGAGGTTGTGTAGTTACCTTGCCATGATGTAACTCCAAAGGTCGACAAGAAATACAAAATAATTGCTCCATTGATTAGAAATTGATCACTCAAAATATGCTCCTCGTTGACTTACATTGAACGGTAAAAGTCACTCTTTTATCAAATAAACAAACACAAACGAAGTTGATTCGGAAAATATAGAGCATCACCAAACCCAGTGCTGTTTGTTTTTATAATAAAAATGTTAACATTCCTGTTGATTCTGCTAATTTTATTAAGAATTTAAGAATTTTGTATGTATCTTTATATGTTGTTATAAGGGCGTCCTTGAAAAAGAGAGCTTGCTCTCAATGGGCTTCCCTGAATAAATAAAGGAAAAGAAAGAAAGAAAGAAGAAAATCTCGCCCTGATGAAAACCTAAACCGGTCGAAACATGTTGGTATTTTTATAGAATAAATGTGTTTTAACTTTACTTCCTCTTCACATTTTTTGAGTGCTCGGATCTCTTCTTCTTCTTTTTTAGTGTTCACTGCTTCTCTAACAATAAACCCTGGATGAACCAGGACATTGTTGCCCTCCTTAAGAGGAGAACTAGTGTGTTCAGAGAAAGGGGACCTTGAGGTTATGAGGGAGGTGGAGGAGGAGGTGAAACCAGACATTATTAAGGGCCAGAGGCAGCTACAAAGCACCTCACATTTTACTGTGCAGATTGGAACAGAGGCCGCCGTGAACCCTGGGAAATACTAAATATCACGTCATCTACTGCTGCTTGTGTGAATGTCTCTAATTGGCTGAATATATCGTTAAAGAGCACTAATTAACGTCATGAAGGCAACCTATGAATACATGTAACTATAATATTCACTGAAGTACATTGATATACACAGCCTTCCAATTTTGTTATAAAAAAATCATAAAAATACAATTTAAAAATAGAGTAGATCCGCTATTGTCCGTTTCTTTTTTTATTATTATTACTACACCAGGTACCGGCCTGCTCAGGAATAATGCAAGTTAGGAAGGATGCAAGTTGGAAATGCCTGCCCCACCCGCTTATGCAATACCTGCTGTCTGTTGTACCCGTCTGTCTGTCTGTCTGTCTGTGTCCCTTGTATGCCCATATAGAGTCTTTCTGCTAGGTCTGTGTCATCTTAACGTTCCTCTCCTGAACTAATGAGGGGAGGACTTATGGAATGAATTATTATTGCTGACCTTCTGCGAATCATCATAGCAGACCTGGATTCCATTACCCACAATCCCCTGTGGAACTGATCTAATTCTCCTTGACCCACTTCATCCACCCTTCTATCTATCCAGCCCTCCATCCATCCATCCATCCATCCATCCATCCATCCATCCATCCAGTCAGTCAGTCAGTCAGTCAGGATTCTCATCCGGAGGATCGCATCTGAAGTACAATAACAGTACGAAAACGAAAACCCTGCACAGTCTAATAGAAAGCACAAAGCCTTAATAACAGAAATAGTCTGCCTCATCCAGGCAGTTGGCCAGTAGTCACTTTGAGTGGCAGTTGGGACAAACGCAGTCAGTGGGGCAAACGCAGTCCGCACCAAAAATATTTACGATTCTGTCCCTATCGGTACATAACTCGGACGGCGCTGATTCGACTAGCAGACCATCGGCTGGTCGTCGCGGGCACTCGCGCCTGGAGGCGCTCGGGCGCGACTCCTCAGCCTCAAGGTCTGCTGAGTCGGCGCGCCTCCGTCATGGTCCAAAACTATACTTTACCGGCTTTATAATTATAAATTATAGTATAAACACATCTTTAAATGGAATTAAGAAATAGTTTTAATCCGAGGGTATGCGGTTACCCTAACTCAGAGATTAGACGCCTCTGCCCTGCACAGTCTGAGAGAAATCACAAAAACCTTAACTCATTGGCTGCCAGCTTTTTGAATTTTTACCTACAGCTGGCTGCCAGACTTTTTCAATGAGAAAAAAAAAGCACTTAGGAGCCGAGATACATAATTTTTAAGTTTTCAGTTATAAGGAAGTGTCTGGGAGCAAAACTCTTCGGAAAATCATATCTCCTTGGTCTTTGGGTTTTTTTGAAAAATTAAAAAAAAAAAAAAAAAAAAAAAAAAAAAAAACTTTTATTTTGAAAAAAATTTTTTTTTGAAAGAACGCAGATCTGCGTCAATGGCAGCCAACGGGCTTTTGCGCAAATGAACGCAGATCTGCGTCAATGGCAGCCAATGTGTTAATAACAGAAATAGTCTAGATAAGCTTAATTAATTGCAAAACATCACACCCCTTATTCAAAACAGATGGCGAATGCATTCTTCTCTTTGTAGGACCTACACAGGTAATAAATTACCTGTGAGACCTTTATGAATTGAACCTCACAGTCAGCAGTCAGTCAGTCAGTCAGTCAGCCAGCGTCTGTCTGTCTGTCTGTCTGTCTGTCTGTCCGTCCGTCCCTCTCTCTCTCTCTCTCTCTCTCTCTCTCTCTCTGTCTCTCTTTTTCTCTCTGTCTCTCTCAGGGATCAATAAAGCTTTATCTTTCTCTCTTTCTTTCGTTTGCTCCTGGAAGAACTTCTATTATCCTTAAACACAAACACACACACACACACACACACAGACACACACGCGCACACGCACACACACACACACACACACACACACACACACACACACACACACACACACACACACACACACACACACACACTAAGCTGTTTGATTGACAGTTCAATCAGGAGTTTACGTAAGTGCCGGGGATTGTGGGATATCTGTCAGGTCAGGTGGCCGACGACAACTGACCTGTGTGTGTGTGTGTGTGTGTGTGTGTGTGTGTGTGTGTGTGTGTGTGTGTGTGTGTGCGTGTGTGTGTGTGTGTGTGTGTGTGTGTGTGTGTGTGTGTGTGTGTGTGTGTGTGTGTGTGTGTGTGTGTGTGTGTGTGTGTGTGTGTGTGTGTGTGTGTGTGTGTGTGTGGGTGTGTCCATCCATGTTGTTTGCTGAAACAGAGACATCAGACAAGCTATTGATCCACCTGTTCCTTACACACACACACACACACACACACACACACACACACACACACACACACACACACACACACACACACACACACACACACACACACACACACACACACACACACACACACACACGCACACACACACACAAACAAACAAACAGAGACGTGTCACCTCTATCAGAGTATTGATCTAAACTATAATGACACCAACATCTGAGAAAACCACAAGCTTCTCCTCTCCTCTCCTCTCCTCTCCTCTCCTCTCCTCTCCTCTCCCCTCCTCCTGGCCTAAACATGCAATAAATCCAGTGTATTGTCCTTTTAATAAAATATTCCTCATCATAACTATTCATATTCTAAATGAAAACATCAGGAATATAAGCCACAGAGTATGGCCCAATCAGAATGCAGTACTCACGTTTGACAGTGAGCTCAGCGTAGGAGGACACGCCCACACCGTGCTCTGATTGGGCGAGACATCGATAGCGACCAGAGTCTCCCTTCGTCGTGTTTTCAACGTCAAAACTGGCAACATAGCGTCGCGAGTTCACCGCCTTGGTTTCTCTGACGAACGCCTGACGACCACCAATACCCTGTAATATGAATAATACATAATACATTTACACCCCCAATACCCCGTAATATGAATATTAATAATTAATATATTAATATTAAACATATTTTACACATTCAACTTTTTTGTCCAGTAAATGTATTTACCATGATGCTATTCACATGAAATTATTACCAGACATTGGTATTAACTCTAGAAATCCACATTATGTAAATAAATCACAAAAATAAAGTCCATAAATAACTGTCTGTGGAATGAAGTGGCAAAAAAGTATTGAAAACATCAAGAAAAAGCTGTATACCGAGACAACTAATTTGTCAGTATTTCTACCTCCTATCTGCAAATCAGCATCAGATTGGTTATTGCAAATTGAAAAACATTGAATGGATTATCCGCACTCTCTTCAATTGTTTATTATGTTCTTTTTTATTAGGTTCACAGCAGCAGCAGTCTATCTAGAGAAACAGACGCGTTTTGGCACGTCGGCCTTCCTCAGCGTTTCAAACACTGCAAGAATCTGAACCCAGTTAAACAAAGAGACTATTCCTCAGGACTCCCCTTGAGTAGAGCACGCCTTCTCCTGACGGTATTGATCCAGTAGGAGATTTGCCTTAAATTGAAAAAGATCTCACAATGGGTAAACATCAAAGAGCTCTCTCAAGACATTCTCAACCTGAGAGGCAATGCACTCCACCTTGGCGGTGGAGTGCATTGCCTCTTGGTTTCTCTGCCGCCTCCAAGTCCTTCTGGAGCTCTTTCTGAAAGAGTCTTTCAGAGTGGTCCTTGGCTTATCCCATTGAGACCTGAAGCCGATTCTACATGTCTCCTGAATCCCAACAGTATTCTGAAAAACGTATGTTTCTATATCAGTGGTGCTCAATACTTTTCATGTCAAGGACCCCCAAAATGATAGGTATTTGGCCGTCAAAATATTTTGTTCCAGGGACCCCCAGAAGCAAAGATTTGAGTTAAAAATGTTTGCTTTAAAAATATAAATATTCAAAGATTTTCACACATTTTCACGATTTTTCAAAAATAGCAGATCCACAAGCTCGTAGCGCGGCACTCGGTGCCGCGCTATGAGCTTGTATATCTGCTATTTTTGAATAGCCCAAAGTGTAAAATAATGCTTTTTAGCTCAAATCTAAAAATGACACAGTTCCAGGTCTTAATGGCTTATTGGAATGTTTGTAACCCGTTCCATTTTGATGCTGAGCAACAATCAGGTTGAGAATGTGTGGAGAGAGCTCTTAAACCTGCTTTTACCCATCATGAGATGTTTCCTGTGTGACAGCTTGATAAAATAAAATAAAATAATAAAACAAATATACCCCATACATTTTCACTAACCGAGCAAAATGTTGATTTGCACAGATAGGTCAGACAGATAGGTTGCACAGATAGGTCCAGTGCACCTCAACGTTAAATTGACTGCAGGTTAATGAAGGTTTATGTTAATGAGGTAGATAATTACCTGAAGCCAGAGGTGATTGTAGTTTTGAGGTCGGCCGTTGACCGTACAGTGGAACGCGGCCGTCTGTCTGGAGTTCACCTCCACGCCTTTTATATGCAGGAAGTGAGGCGTGTTTGCTAGAAAAACACAATTATTACATTATAATATTAAACATTATGTTAACACATCGGGTGCCAGCATTTTTTCATAACAGCTTACCGTGGGTGCCAGCATTCTCCCCATTGACTGCGCTTTGCTGTTTAAAG
This sequence comes from Gymnoscopelus microlampas, assembly GCF_963454915.1. NCBI lineage: Eukaryota > Metazoa > Chordata > Actinopteri > Myctophiformes > Myctophidae > Gymnoscopelus > Gymnoscopelus microlampas. The sequence goes on along the minus strand of NC_139959.1, from coordinate 38,741,036 downwards.
TTTCCGCGTGCGTTACAAGCAAATCCACGCCAAAAAAAGCATCGATTCATGTTCTGCCATGAGCCTGGCTACAGGCTGGAACCATAACATTCCCCTCGCGGGTTACAACGGGGGGGGGATCGCGCATCGCGCATGACCGTTTTTCCCCACAGGAAACAGATTCGGAGATATGGGCGTTTCAAAGTAGGAAATAGACAGGAAGCGGATGGGGGAAAAAAAGTGTTTCCGGTGAGCGATCTGGCACTTCCTTCGCAGGATTACAACGGGTGCTCCCAGAGCTGCTCTAGCCCCGCCCGCGCGGAGAAAAACGAAAAGAACAAAAAGACTGAAATCACGGTTCAGACCGTGTTCGGCACCGAAGCTTCGGAACCGCCACTATGTAAACACACGGTTCAGACCGTGTTTGGCACCTGATGTGTTAATAGAATGATTATATATGTAGGACATGAGGCGTGTTCACTGGAAAAACACAATTATTACATTATAATATAAAAAAATATGTTTTTATATGCAGGCAGTGTATTACATTACAATATTAATAGCAATGATAAAACAATTATTACACTATCACATTAATATCAATGCGATATAATCTAATGATTTGAGTGAGGCGTGTTCGCTCCAAAAACATAATTACATCATTGCATTCATATCGTAATATTACCATAGAACAATAGTTATCTTATCTTATTTTATCTCAACATGAGGGACCAGCTTGGTTCTTTGGTTCCTTGGAAGTCTTAGCATTGGTTCTGCAATGGTGTTATCTATCTCTAAATGCATGGAATGTCTGCGTGTGGCCATGTCTGTCTTATCTCCAGAATCGCCTGACCGATCGACTTAGAACATGGTGTGTGTATCATCGAGGAGAGGGAGAGAGGGAGAGAGAGAGAGAGAGAGAGAGAGAGAGAGAGAGAGAGAGAGAGAGAGAGAGCGAGAGAGAGAGAGAGAGGGATAGAGAGGGATAGAGAGGGCATTGCAGAGGGAAGTCGTCGGATCAGCGCTTGTCCAGAAATGTCTATAAATCCACAAATCTCTGTATCTGTCTTTTTTTTCTGAATTCACCAGACATATCAGTATAGGCAGAGATCTCTTATCGTCTAGCTATGTGACATCCTCTCCTCTCCTCTCCTCTCCTCTCCTCTCCTCTCCTCTCCTCTCCTCTCCTCTCCTCTCCTCTCCTCTCCTCTCCTCTCTGAGGGGATTTACAATGTTCTATTATCTCCAGCTCCGGGGAGATGGATCACATTTCACCACGGCTCACAGTATAACCTGTTCCATGATCCCTTGAGCCAGGCAGCAGAACCTGTGTGTGTTTGTGTGTTTGTGTGTGTGTGTGTGTGTGTGCGTGCGTGCGTGCGTGCGTGCGTGCGTGCGTGCGTGCGTGCGTGCGTGCGTGCGTGCGTGCGTGCGTGCGTGCGTGCGTGCGTGCGTGCGTGCGTGCGTGTGTTATTTGACAGCTCATGTAACAAAACAATCTGGGTCAGAAACAGATGGATGGATGGATGGATGGATGGATGGATGGATGGATGGACGGACGGACATCAAAGCTAATGACGCATGATGCAATGTGCTTTAATGAGTTCCTTGTTTACAACACTGTGTGTTTTATAATGAATTCTGATTGGCTAATGAGCTTAGAGTCCTTAATTGGATAACAAGGGTCAAGTTCAGGGGGGGGGGGGGGGTACTTACTACATTCGCGTCCTTGAACTGCGAAGTCTTTGATGGCCAGAAGACCTCGTTGTCCTGTTGAGACCACCTCAAACACCAACTGAACACACACCCCCACACACACCCCCACACACACACACACACACACACACACACACACACACACACACACACACACACACACACACACACACACACACACACACACACACACACACACACACACCACCATTAGTCATTCAAGAATATTCCACTACAATATAAGCCTGACACCGCGTTCACTATAATAGTACTGTAGCTACAAAAGCTATAAAAAGGTTTATCCAGCAAAACGTAGAGTCAGCGTTGAATTGTTGCTCAATGCGCTCGCCTATGTTTTCAGTCCCACTGACAACATTTCTCCCACGGAACACTAACAACATTTCTCCCACAGAACATGGGTCGTTTTGGTTATAAGCCCACTTGTTTCTATAATGGAAGAACAAGTTCAAATGTTACTAACTTTCCGTGGTGTTGTTGGCTCCGAGGAGGCCATTGTTGAATGAGTTTGGGTTTGTTTCCAGTGGGAACACATTAGAAAGCGAACGCACAGATGTAAATCCTGCCCACTACATTTGATTGGGCGAAGTGCGGCTTGCTTCCTGATCTAAGGCCGGCCCACTTGTAGGCCAACGTTCTGAATGGCCCTCCCGACACATGCAGTAGCGCAGCTCGGAATCTGTTCTTGGGAGATTATGAGTGTCCTGCCCTGTCCGCTGTGCCCCTTTTGCCCCTGATGTGACTCTTCCCTTGCCCATTTTGTCCTTCCCCTCATTCTGCTCAAAATCCTCTGTCTCCATCCACTACCGTTGAAAAAAAGAAACCCTGTTTTTCAAATGCCTCGTACTGGTATTATATTTAATGTATTCAATTCTTATTTTGAACTTGGCCTCAGTAAAAAGGAACATATCGGGTGCAGTAGGCTAGTAACTGGGCATAACGTTGTAATTTTTTTGCAAACTCATGCATAAACAACCAGAAGGAGGCGGAACATGGGTGGAACAAGGTGGGAGGAACCTGCTGGTCAGACCAATCAGAAGGCTGACAAAGGGTCCATTGGACTCTCTAGTATTCAGCGGTGGTGTAACACTGGAGTACATTTACTCAAGTACTGTACTTAAGTACAATTTTGAGGTACTTTTACTTTACTGGAGTAATTCCAATTGTCTATACGTTTACTTCTACTACACAACATCTCAGAGGCAAATATTGTACTTTTACTCCACAACAATTATTTGAAAAGTGTATAAATGATTACATTATAAAACATACTTTAACCACTTTA
>NC_139959.1:38730538-38735538 GCF_963454915.1 Gymnoscopelus microlampas | reverse complement strand
TTCTTTGGTTCAAATGTGAACGGTACTCATCCCTAGTATTGAACCGGGAACCTCCCATTTCCCAAGCGGCCGCTCTACCTCCTAAGACACTGCCGCCCCAAAAGTGCATTGTACGTTCAAGGGTTAACCGGATGTCCAGCATCTAAAACTGACCCTGATGTGTGTGCGTGTGCGTGTGCGTGTGCGTGCGTGTGTGTTACCTGGTAGTAGTTTGGCCAGAATGTTGACACAGCAAGCTCCACCTCCTTCCAGGTGTTGTGGTAGGGGGCGTGGCCTGACGTGTTGAAGACGGGAACACCCAATCGAGCAGTGTTCTCTGGAAGACACGATAAACAAACACTACTAGTTATAATACTACTACTATTACTACAATTAAATATGTGTTTACATTTTATTTTATTTTATAAATATTTAAATTACATTGTTAAGTAGTGATATTATCAAACTTAAATATCAAAGATATCAGACAGTCTAGGTTAAGGTAAACTGTGCTGTTCCTGCCAAAGTGTGTGCTGAACTTCAGCTCAACAGCGAGCTAAACTCCACTCCCCATAGAAATAATGACAGAATCGTGACGTAAGTTTTGTTCTTTACTGAAGATCCTTCATCTTTACAGGTCATTGAGTACAAACTGGAAACAAACATAACATACAATGTGACATGAGATGCTGTACTGTTCTCTTTACTTTCTCATTACACAATAACCATTAACTGCCGATTTTAACATTGACTTATTATCTAAGTTATGCATACATTAAATTGTCACTATAACATGAAATTGTAGCCTCCACATGAATTCTAACGTACAGCATTGCCTCCTGGTGAAGGTATGTAGAAGGTAAGTTGAAAAAGCATCAGAATAGGACACAGAAATGAAGAGGATGCACTCTCTTTGCTGCTTCTAATACAAGTGCTGTCTACAAGCCCACACAGCTGTCTTTTATCAAGTGCAATTATCTGAACTCACACACCTGCCTTAACTAATGACCTCTTCTCATCGAGAGGGCCTTTCAATATAAGGGTACAATATAAGGGTACCTTTAACAGGAAGTATTTAATGGTATACTGTACCTTTAACGAAGACATACAGCTGGACAGGTGGGGTCAGGTAGTATTTGAAGGTGACACAGTGGGTGTCGTTCTCTTTCAGTTGACGACTGAACAGCTGGGCTCTCTGTCCCACCACACGCCCGCTAGTGTTCACATAGAGGTATGGCGCCCCTGTACACAAAATAATACACATGATTAACACAACTCTGACAGACTCAGATTTCAGAGATTTCCACAGACAGACAGACAGACAGACAGACAGACAGACAGACAGACAGACAGACAGACAGACAGATACAGAGAGGAGAATAGACGAGAAGAGTAGAGAAGATCGTGCTCGGTGGTGCAGTGGTAAAGTCCCTTCCCACCACCGCAGAGGATAAGGATAATTCCTTTCAACAGGTCGTTCATGAAAGTCCTTGCGGTCTTGTTTCCAATGAGAACCTGTGAGCAATTAGGGGTTAAGAGTCTTGCTCAGGGACACATTTCATTTCATCGACACATATGCTGACCTGGCCTGGAATCGAACCTTGGCAAAAAGGGCCTCTGGCTCCCTAGGCGGCCTCACTAAGCATTCAGCTATGGCCGCCCCCAATGTGGGAGGATGTGGGTTCGAATCCACCGTGGTGCCACCGGCTTTGTCAAGCGTCTATGCTACGGGTCTTCAACAGGGGCTTAGAGTTACTACAGGGGGTCCGCCAAATCTTTGTGTGATATGATTTTTCTTTTTTTATATTAACCACTTGAACCCTAGCATCCCTTTTCTGATGAGAACTTTAGCCAAAAATAGCAGATCTACAAGCTCACAACGCCTCGCAGCGCGAGGCGTTGTGAGCTTCGGCTATTTTACATATATATATATATATATCGGCTATTTTTGGAAAGAGTTATAGGTGTAGAAGGAAAAAAGAGCAGCAAAAGTATATCTGAAACACCATTTTACACAATATAGAGGGGGTCCCTGCTTCATCTCTCTCTCAGCTAGGGGTCCTTGGCCTGAAAACGTTGAAGACCCCTGGTCTATGCGAACACAATTGGTCCGTGTTCGGGTGAGGGAAGCCAGGCGGGCAGGAGGGTGATATTAGTCATTGCATGTACTCCTACTGACTGGGGGCGGCACCTGTCAGCGGGGAGTGTTGGGCAGGAAGAGTAAGACGAAGGCGCTACAGTACCTCCTCCAGGTGGGGGCTCCTCACTGGCAGGTGAGTCAGTATAGGATACGACAGCAGTGCCAATGCAGAAATGTGTGTGGGGAGGAATGAATTGGCATAACGACTAAAATGGGGAGAAATAGGGGTAACAAATAATTGCTATTCTAAATTATAGGAATAAAATAAAATAAAAGATAATATAAGGTGCAATAGCTGTGGACAAATTGGACATTTTGTAACAGTAAACATGTATTGAACTGCTTCAGTGTACAGGCAGTTTCTCTTTTAATTGAACATATCTCTCTGTGTGCGTGTGTGTGTGCGTGTGCGTGTGCGTGTGCGTGTGCGTGTGCGTGTGTGTGTGTGTGTGTGTGTGAAAATGTGCTGCAAAGGACACAACATCCTGTCTTTTCTAATGACGCACGCACGCACACATTTTAAAAGGCAAACAGTGAGTGCTGAATCCAATTTCCTGCTGAAAATCAATCTAACCTGCAGACAGAGAGGAGAGGAGAGGAGAGGAGAGGAGAGGAGAGGAGAGGAGAGGAGAGGAGAGGAGAGGAGAGGTGAGGAAGTTCTTATTTAACAAAAACTGTCCCAAGAAAGTTAGAGGGAATAAAAATGACTGAACATCTATTACACACACACACACACACACACACACACACACACACACACACACACACACACACACACACACACACACACACACACACACACACACACACACACACACACACACACACACACACACACACACACGTGTGTGCGCGTGCACACACAGAGAGTCTGCTATTTCTGAAAAGGTTTGACAGATTTTGTACGGCAGAGTAAGTTAATATATTTTAACTAGTATATTTCTATGCTAGAGTATGTTAATACAATATAACTAGTATATTTCTATGCTAGAGTATGTTAATACAATATAACTAATACATCTGCAGTGGTTATTATGCAAAGTGCTTTTAAAATGACATGCAAACTGATAAATAACACACCACTACACTATGAATCTTTTATGTGTGTGTGTGTGTGTGTGTGTGTGTGTGTGTGTGTGTGTGTGTGTGTGTGTGTGTGTGTGTGTGTGTGTGTGTGTGTGTGTGTGTGTGTGTGTGTGTGTGTGTGTGTGTGTGTGTTTGCGCGTGTTTGTGATGTATTTGCATTGTGTATGTATGAGAATGTGTGTGAATGATTAAGTGTCCCCAAGGAACACATGCGTGCGCAAGCACACACACAAACACACGCAGACAATCCGTGTCATGTTCAAAGCCTGCATGCGGCCACACTGATAAGGCCTTTAACACACTAATTAAACACACACACACACACACACACACAAATGGGTTTCCAAACAAATAGTTCTGTTTCCCCCCTTTTCCCCTTTCCCGCTCTCTTGCACTCTCTCTCTCTCTCTCTCTCTCTCTCTCTCTCTACAAAGATATATAAAGTCAGCATACATGAGGGACAAATATGCAAAGTTCATCATAATAATGAAAATATTAAATATAATTTACACTTCACAGAAAGAAACAGAGATGAGAGGAACCAAAGGACCAGCCAGACGAACGTAATGTGAAAGGGGGAAGAAAAACAGAGACGGAACAGAGAGTGATGGGGAAGGGTGCGTTTGCACCAAGCCCCCAGAACCACGGTAGAACCAAGCCCCCAGAACCACGGTAGAACCAAGCCAGAACCAAGCCCCCAGAACCACGGTAGAACCAAGCCCCCAGAACCACGGTAGAACCAAGCCCCCAGAGCCGCGGTAGAACAGTGAAGCTGGTGGTCAAATCTGAGAATGCATTACTTCCGCATTTAAAATGCTACTGCACGTGCATCTATACCATTTGTTTGCTTGCTCACGACCCAATATTGGTACTTCCGGCAGAGACCCAATGGACCCAGTTTTACTTCCGGCAGACTTCCGGGTGCTTCAAACGCCACTGAGCAACTTTCATTGAATTGAATAGCTGGGGGGCGCCCTCTGCCCTCTGGATATATTGTTGTAACTCTATGGTTTGCACCGACATGCAGGAACCTACAGGAGCGCTCTGTCTGTCTGTCTGTCTGTCTGTCTGTCTGTCTGTCTGTCTGTCTGTCTGTCTGTCTGTCTGTCTGTCTGTCTGTCTGTCTGTCTGCCTGCCTGCCTGCCTGTCTCGTCTCTCTCCCTCTGTCATTTCAATTCAAATATCGTCACTGTCGGGTAGAACCCTCGTCCAAATCCGTAATTAAATAATCATTTTATTCACTACATTACATTACATTACAGTCATTTAGCAGACGCTTTTATCCAAAGTGACAATAAGTGCATTCAACATAGGTAGGGAACGAAACTACAAATGACCAGAAGCATTAAGTGCATTCTCTTCTAAAACGAGCACCTAAGAGTATACCTAGCGCTAAGGTAAAAGTGCAATATATCAGCTACCTACTTTCTTAAACAGATGAGACAAATAGGAAAATCAAATGAGCAAGAGCTAAAACCAATAAGTGTATAGAATAAACAAGATCCAATAAAACAATAAAACAAGAGTTCGTACAACTAGTTAACAACAAGTAGGCAAGGCGAAGAGGAAGGGTAGTGTTTCCTGAAGAGGTGGCTTTTCAGCCTGCGGAGTTCATTCCACCACTGTGGAGCCAGAACAGAAAAGCTACTTTTGTGTAATACTCTTGAATAGTGAAGGAGGGCATTCATTTACGAAAAGATAGTGGAGATAGCACAAGGTCTCTGCCTAACAGCAGCGACATACTTTATTGTCACTACAAGCATTGTCATGCTGCCAAAGCATTCATGACACAGTG
>NC_139959.1:38725538-38728038 GCF_963454915.1 Gymnoscopelus microlampas | reverse complement strand
CACACACACACACACACACACACACACACACACACACACACACACACACACACACACACACACACACACACACACACACACACACAGCTATAACACATAAATACACTCAGCACACTTGTGTCTTTTGTTTCCTGTGATATATGACAAGGATGGCCGCTGTAGAGTGCATGTGACATGGTGTGTTACTGTGCACATTGCAGCAGTCAGTGTGTAACATTGTGTGGGCCAGCCTGCTATATACTGTACACCCCAGGGTATAAAACAGGCAAGTAGTTCAGTCACAATTCTTACATAATCGCCTAATCACAATTATTTTAGATAATTAGGGATGCACCGATATGGAAATTCTTGGCCGATACCGATTGTTATTTCAAATAACAATTTAGCCGATAGCCGATACTGATACCGATATTTATTTGTTGGTGTTATTATTTCCCCCTTTTCTGCCCGGGGAAACAAATATATCTTCACTATAAGAAATAACTGTTCAAAATCTGCAGAAACACAACATAATTGCCTTGATGCCAGTAACATTACTTTACTAGGCAAGCATTGCTACCAGGTAAGCCACGAGGCAGCTGGCCTAAACCTCGGTTCAAGTAGTACTTGAAGCTCTAAGGCGTGCCTTTTAGTTTTTGTAATCTTATAGTGACGCATTAGGGAGTGAAAATTACAGAGCGGCAATAACTGATGCCTATCTGTGAGAATGTGTTGACACAGCAACCATATTGGAAAGAAATTGGGCCTCTTCCGTACTTCCTACACAGGTGTTACCAATGATACCAATGAAGGCTCTGTTCCATTTTGTGTAGCACAGTGGTTCTCAAACTTTTTAATTGCAAGGACCCCCATAACTCTGAAGAGTGTACAAATGGAACCAAATGGACCCTTGTGGGTTACACACCCCTATGAGGCAATTTGGATCCCCCTCAAGGAACCATGAGGGTCCCTGGACCCCAATTTGAGACCCACTATAGCAAAATGTTTCCAGTGAGCCAACATGCACAATATTAGCACCCAGACTGTTTGACCAGAATGGAACAGAGCCTTCGTTAGCACACTGAGTGCCAGTCGCGCAGATCTACGCGAACCTATTTAAAGCCGCCACGTGCCAGTCGCGTAGATCTACGCCAACTGGTGCTTTTTTCTTTTTTTCGAAAAAAAAGTTCACATTGCACTTTTTTCAATTTTCAATACGGCACATTTCCTTGTAAGACCACCGGAAACAGAATTATTCGGGATCCGGTTTTGCCGATCCCGTCGGCCTCCGTTCTAATGACGAAAATGAAACGCCATTTTCTTTTTGTAGTTTTTCTCCTCACTGATCACTGTTTAACATAAACCGTTCTAACCACAACATGGCAATTCCGTTTGACACGTGGTTTTCACTGGTCGACGCAGACACATCTCCGCGATGTTTACAACCAGTTTAGAGCTCAATCTTAAGGATTTTAACGAGGTCTATGGCGACATGAAAAAAACAAAAAAACAACAATAAAACGTTGGCACTGGTAAGTACATTATGAGATTAACCTCTGTCATGGAATGTGTTAGTGTCATTGGTAGCACCCAATGTTTTTCCAATATGGCTGCTGTGCATAGAGCCTATTGCACCAAACATGAACAAATACTTCTGTATCCTTTGCCTTAAACATGGCGGTCACGAAGGCATTTGTCGAGAATTTTTTTTGACAGGCCAATCAAAGGAACCTCTGCACTGCAGCATTGAGTCGATCAAAAGCCAAATACAAGTGAAGGTGAACATGCCAGGAGTTTTAAACACATGATATCAACTAAAAGAGAATGCTGTCCATTCCATCAAGAAATACACAGTCGAGTAGAACACAGAGTTAATGTACATATTTGTTTTAAAAGCAATGGTTCAAAATGCAACGGACTAGGCCTGACAGACAGACAGACAGACAGACAGACAGACAGACAGACAGACAGACAGACAGACAGACAGACAGACAGACAGACAGACAGACAGACAGACCTGAGGGCATCCAGGGATTGTGTTGTTGTGCGTCGGTTGTCGTCTGTTCCCAGTCAAAGTCGTCATTCTGGGACTGAACGAATCCACAGTCTGACTGACTGCTGCATTCACCTGATGATGAATACAACAACAATAATAATAACATCATTAACAACATTAAAACATTATTCATATTATTAACATTATGAAAAACAACATGAATGAATCCACAGTCTGTGTAAGTCTGACTGACTGCTGCATTCACCTGATGACATGCAACAACAATAATTCATGTTAATATGGTCGTTACATTAACAAGAGTTTAACTCTGTTCTGCTCAAAGATTTGTGTTACAGAAAGCTGCAATTAATGTGCTTACCATCCCTCCCTCTCCCTCTCCCTCTCCCTCTCTCTCTCTCTCTCTCCCTCTGCCTCTCTCTCTCTCTCTCTCTCCTCATGGAATTTATCTGAGCTTGTGTGCAATCAATGCTGAGCCTGTGTTGCTTGTTTTTAATCAAGTTATGT
>NC_139959.1:38718038-38720538 GCF_963454915.1 Gymnoscopelus microlampas | reverse complement strand
ATCAGACGCGCTAGGGCAGGCTAGACGAACGCTGACCAATCTGCCAGCTGGAATAGCCAGACCAAAGTGATGTTTCTGTCCTATCCTTCTTTTATATCGTTGCTGTCGGGCAGAAACCTTGTATCTCTATATTTCAACTTGTTATGTTTTTTCATAAATGAATGCAACGCGATGCAACGTTTTGTGAGCTTGTAGATCTGCTTTTTCCACTATTTATGATAATAACAGTAATAAAAAAAGGAACGGTTTTGGACATTAAAGGTTTCCACCCAACGGCGAAAATATGATGCTTGTGTTTCACTAGTAAATATGTCACTATATGGTGGAGAAAATCTTTTTTTTAAAAACGGGTTCATCTGGTTGCTGTGAACTCAACAATGCAGAAGGATTTACTTAAGTACTGTACTTAATGTTACTTGACACCACTGTTTGACAGTGCAGAAGGTGAATCATGTAGGATCTGTATTGTACTGAGTACAGTACTTGAGTACTTAGTGACTATCTGGATCAGTGACTGAAATCTTTTGACAGGAAGTACAACATAAAGCCTCTTCCTCTCTCCAGACCAACAGGAAACACACACGTGCCATTTCCTGTCTGCAGGCACAGAGGTTGAAAAGGGTTGAATATATGCACCTGTGTGTGTGTGTGTGTGTGTGTGTGTGTGTGTGTGTGTGTGTGTGTGTGTGTGTGTGTGTGTGTGTGTGTGTGTGTGTGTGTGTGTGTGTGTGTGAGTGTGCGTGCGTGCGTGCGTGCGTGCGTGCGTGCGTGCGTGCGTGCGTGCGTGCGTGCGTGCGTGCGTGCGTGTGTGTGTGTAAACGCAGCAGTAATTAATCATAATGTGTTTTATTGATCCAGTGCCTCCGTTCACTGCTCAACTTTACACATCAATCAATACACACACACACACACACACACACACACACACACACACACACACACACACACACACACACACACACACACACACACACACACACACACACACAGTCATTATGGTCTTTCTTTTCCATCTTTTGTTCTCATACCCTCTCTCTCTCTCTCTCTCTCTCTCTCTCTCTCTCTCTCTCTCTCTCTCTCTCTCTCTCTCTCTCTCGCGCTCTCTCTCTCTCTCTCTCTCTCGCTCTCTCTCTCTCGCTCTCTCTCTCTCTCAGCACTGATGCACGTTGCAGCATTATACAATGCTGTCTCACCCTCAAAAGGCATATTGTGACTTTTTGGGACACCAAACGTCCAAAATGTCAACATGTGACTTGAAGGGGGGGGAGTCAACATGTGACTGTTGGGGTATATATGATTTACGATTCTGTCCCTATCGGGACATAACTCGGTTGGCGATGAGTCGGTTCACGCGGACTTCGGAACGTTCGGCACGGTGACTCGCTCGTCTAAGATCGCTCGGTGGTGCCTTCTGTGGCTCAAGTCCGCGTGAGACGACGCGCCTCCGTCGTTTTAATTTTTTTTTTTGTTGGACCGTCAAAAACGCTGAGAACTGGACATTCCTGGAGTGCGAAAGTCCCGAAAAGTCAACTTGCCTTATTGTCACCCAACCCCCCACCCCCAAAAGTCACACGTTGACGTTTGGTCACTAAGTCACAATATGCCTTTTGGGGAGTCAGACAGTGTTGCATTGTAACGTGTTGCATGAGGTTCCTTATTTCCCTGAGGTACATAATGCTGGATTCTGTCAGCTACAAAAGATACAAAGATACAAAGCATAGCTGCTGATCAACACACTCGTTGACGTCAAGCGGTGAGAAAAATATTAAGGAAAGTATAAAGCCTGAGGTTAAAAAGAACCCGACAGAAATCTTTTGATTTCTCTCATTACGAGCAGGAATTGTGTGAAGAGAGAAGGCGAGGGGAAATGGTTAAACAACACTTTGTAGTTTTGCAGCTTTGTAGCTGCGATTTTGTAGTAGCTACAAACATTGTCTGTAGCTTTGTGTCGCTGGCTTCCATTGAAAATGAATGGCAGCCTGTAGCTTTGTATCTTCATGTCAATGCCTTCCCTTGAACATGTATGGTAGCCTGTAGCTTTGTATCTTGTCGCTGGCCTCCATTGAAAATGAATGGTAGCCTACTAGCCTATATAGCCTTGTAGCTGCCAGTGTGAACGCAGCAAAAACTTTTAATTGAAAAAGTTACACATAATGAGTACAACTCCACTTCTAAACAGTGTTTTGTGAGACACAGAGCTCCACAAGAACACTCAGTCCATCCATGGTCTATAGAGATCTGATAGAGGTCTGATAGCATTTACTGTGGTCCATCCCTATGCTATACAGATCAGTCCATCCATGGTCCATAGAGGTCTGATAACATTTAGTCCATCCCTATGCTATACAGATCAGTCCTTCCATGGTCCATAGTGGTCTGATAACATTTAGTCCATCCCTGTGGTCTACAGATTAGCTGCAGTGTCGGGGGTTGGTCTGACGGACTGTGTGTCAATCCTTCTCTCTCTCTAATCTATTAGCCTTCAGCCCATCTCTGGAGA
>NC_139959.1:38712182-38717838 GCF_963454915.1 Gymnoscopelus microlampas | reverse complement strand
AGAGAAGAGAAGAGAAGAGAAGAGAAGAGAAGAGAAGAGAAGAGAAGAGAAGAGAAGAGAAGAGAAGAGAAGAGAAGAGAAGAGGATTCGTCTTCTCTCTCTTCATCGACTGATATTGGCAAAAATAACAGATATGCTGCCTTGTAGAGTAGCTAATTTCACAGTTTGATGTACAAGGAAGTACATAGAGGTTAAGTTGTTACCTGGCTATCTTATAAATGTACAACCTGATGTAATAGCTTTTGTTTTTTGAAATACAAATGTCACTTTGTGTTCTTGAGTGTGGGAAAGATCTGCTGAAATACTTTTGGTCAACATGACTTAATCACAATTGTAAATCCTCAAATAGTTGTCTATCATCCAGCTACTGACATCGTCAAGTAAATATAAAATAATACACACATAGCAGAGTAACATTTAATCCAAGTGGAAGAATTAGCCAAATTAATTAATTTAAACAATCCATGTTCCATACTTTAGCGTTAAGCGTTATTATTATTATTATTATTATTATTATTATTATTCCCTTGGTTCATGGATCACGTCAAGCCCAAAGAAGAAAACGGATTCACCACAAATCATGTTAGAATAACAGAGAATGAGTTGTATTCGGAAAAATACTCGGCCAGGCCAGGTGGAGACAAAAGAAGGAATTTCACACATCCATTCATGCAATGGAATGCAGTTGGATCCATTGGAACACACGTTATTTTTTCCCTCCATTTCCTGTTGGACATTTCTATCCGACAGCGACAATATGAAATGAAAAACCAAAAAGGCAAGCATTTAAAAACAGCGTTTGTGATCACATTTTGTCTTAAATGTGTGTTTGTGGTGACACAGAACTGATCTCAGGTCAGACACAAACATTGTCCTTTGTGTCACACAGGAAAACACCGTTAAAATATTTGACTTGAAGTCAAAACACGGTTTACTCATGCACAGGGTGTGTGTGTGTGTGTGTGTGTGTGTGTGTGTGTGTGTGTGTGTGTGTGTGTGTTGCGTGCGTGCGAGATACAGCCGTAAAAAGGCCAGCGGACGTGTGAGAGTGACCGTGTGTGTCCTGTCTGCCCTAATCTGTCATCTCACACACACACGCACACATGCACAGACACACACGTGCGCGTGTGTGCGCGTACACACACACACACACACACACACACACACACACACACACACACACACACACACACACACATCGTCTAGCTGTCATTCTCACTTTTCATCTTTCTTTGTACACACAGTCAGTCTATCTATCTGTCTGTCTGTCTGTCTGTCTGTCTGTCTGTCTGTCTGTCTGTCTGTCTGTCTGTCTGTCTGTGATGACGTTGTAAGATATGAAAACAAACAATGTAATGGATTTTATTTTGCATTTTTCTTTTCATATGAAAGTAGAGAAGCAAGGCTATGAAATGAGATGAAGTGTGCATTTAAAATGTGAATTTGCATATGAAGCCAGATGTAATTTGCATAGGTTAATCCGAATACACAGATTATAGAACTATGTGACTCCTCACACTTTTATCTCTAAATTAATCTTTGGAAAAATAAGTCACGCTTTCAATTCATACATTTATTTAATATTTTATCCGACAAATTAATAATGTAGGATTCACTCCACACAGGTGAGACCTTAGTTGAGGGTAAAGGCTCTTGCACACAGAGAGAGAGTGTTTATTTTGTGCGATTAATTGACAATTTAAAGTGTTTGTGTCACGAGCACATCCACACAGAATGCAAATATTATGATGAAAGCAATGCCATTATTTGTATGAAAGAGGCATCACCAAATGAATAGTAGAGGGGGAAAATGTGCAGGAAAACACTTCGGGATGGTTTATTTATTTCCTCACGCTCCAGGTGTAGAAGGACCGTAGATGTTCATGTTTTAGTTGAGTTCAACATATCATGTTCCTTCACCAGTGTGCAAAATTAAAAGATTCACAAACCTTAAAATTACCAATTCAATAAAATGTTGTCCATGTTTAGTAGTTCATGCATTCCACACTGTCTGTCTGTCTGTCTGTCTGTCTGTCTGTCTGTCTGTCTGTCTGACTGACAGATATGTAGGTGAATTTTAATTAAAATTCTAGATAATCTTCTGTCTCAACAGATGGACACGCTTGCACGAATGAGTGTGCGCACAGAAAAACACACACACACACACACACACACACACACACACACACACACACACACACACACACACACACACACACACACACACACACACACACACACACACACACACACACACACATACACACACACACACACACCACATATCTCCAAGTCTCTCTTTGTCAATTCATTTCAATTTAATAGAATTGATTTATTATTTATTCTTGTCTCCTCTCCTCCATTATTCTTTATCTTTCTTCTCACCATCTCTTCTCCTCTTTCATGTCCCTCTCATACTGTACATGTGTGTGCGTATGTGCGTGCGCCTGTGCGTGCCTGTCTGCGTGCGTGCACGCGTGTTTGTATCTTAATCCAGAGATTAGCAGTACAATACAATGTTCCAACACCAAAGATTAGAATTGAACCGGTGGGATTAATCACACATATTCTAAATATTCTGCTGGGAATATTCCTTTTTAATTTTGTAGTTTTCTTGTTAAAGTGCACGTTGAATTGTCTGCAAAAACAATGCATCCTCACTCCCAAGACGGCAAACGAGTGACTTCTTGGGACGGTACCCCTGGAAGGGGCTACCCCCCTCCCCCCCCAACGGCACATGTTGACTAGGGGGAATGTAGTTATGATTCTGTCTATCGGGACATTAACTTGAGTCGGCTGAAGCGGACTTCACAACGCTCAGCACAATTTTCGCGGCTCGCTCGGCGGAACCTCTCATGGCTCAAGTCCGCTTGACGGCACTGAGTGCCACGCTATGAGCTTGTAGATCTGCTATTCTTGAGAAAATAAATCGTGAAAATGTGTGCAAATCTTTTAATATATATATATACATTTGTATATACATTTGTATTGGCCTGGAAGTAAATATTTTGAGAAGTAAAAAAATACATATCATTTTGGACCAATTAGGTCCTCACTGATACAGTAGGTTGAAAATGGGTGAAGTGAACCTTCAAGTGCAGCATATGAGTACATTTACATAGTTACTTTCCACCACTGAGTAATGTGTATATATATATATATATATATATATATATATATATATATATATACTAGAGGGTCGGGGCGCTGCGCGCCCCTCCCCCCTAGCCGCTGCGCGGTGCTTTGTGTTTGTTGGTCTCTATAATATATAAAGCCATAATAGGAGATGTTCCCAATGGAGCTATGCCCAAATATGGAGTGTGTTGTCTGACCTCACTTGGGTCTCGTTGGGCGGTTATATAAAGCCATAATAGGAGATGTTCCCAATGGAGCTATGCCCAGATATGGAGTGTGTTGTCTGACCTCACTTGGGTCTCGTTGGGCGGTGGTCGGCGATGACGCTAAGGAACAACATGGCCGACTGTAATGTTGTGAGTTTGTGTTGGCCGCAATTAATTATGCTGCGAGGGGGCAGATGTGTGCTGAGCAGTATGAAGTGGCCTACAGACTGCGCGTAGTAATTCTGCACGTTGTGGCGTGTCTTGTTAGTGACATTGATATGTTGTTTTTGTGTTTAGTCCCACACAGTGGCAGTTTTTTTTTGGGGGGTTTTGGGTTTAGAAATGTATATATAGATATATATATATATATATATATATATCACACAGTAGCAGTGATCTTTAGCAGCAGTGTCATCATATCTATAAAACCTCTGTGTCTCTCTCACTTTCTCTGTGTTTCTTTCTTAACCTCTGTTAACATCGACCAATCCCTGTGCTGCTTCTTGGTATCCCACGGTTACACTCTGACATACATATGGCCGAACCATTAATCAGCAGTGTGACATATTATGGTCTGCGACGGCCTGGGGCCGTTACCACGTTGCCGCAAATACTCTAACCCCACACACACACACACACACACACACACACACACACACACACACACACACACACACACACACACACACACACACTGGACAAGCACAGAAATACAACAGAAGGCTAAATTAGCAGGGCACTTTAACAAGCAGGCGTGTGCACGCACGCACACACACATACATGCACACGCAGGGACACTAGCAGACACATTATGACCTAAAAAACTGTCAAACCACTGAAGTTGAAAACGACTACTTTCACAGCCTTCATGTACAAATCTATACAGTCCATATCTATACCTGTATTATACAATCTATACGTCCATATCTATAACTATCTATCTATATATACAATTTGAATCCTGCGCCATGTCGGTTGTCAGTATGTACGAACGTTGTATGTGGCCAGTGTGACGTCATATGACATCACGGTTGTGACATCACGATGAGACACGCCAGTGTGACGTAATCTCACGACAGCATGACATCACATCCTACCTATAAATAGGTAGGATGCACCAGTTCAACAGCATGACATCACGCATGACATCACATCCTACCTATAAATTCTAGGATTCCGTCAGATCGCACCAGTTCGACGGCTTCCATAGTGGGTTTTGGTCATTGGAGAGGTGATGCACGTCACCTCTTTCTGAAGTGGGTACTTTCAAAGCCTGCCGTGGATTTAGGAGAGCACAAAACTCTCTCTCACACTGTGAGGTGCCTGTAAGGTGGCACTGCAAAGTGAACGACGCGTCACGCTAGACGTTCGGGCCGCGTAGCGGCCCGAACTTCTAGTTCTATACATTCTTTATCTATAGCTGTAAAACTAATAGTAATCTGCTGTCAGAACTGATCACCAATGTCTCGGCATGCTTAGTAATTTTGGTCATGAACTTCCCAAATTGTTCACTTCTCCCACCTTCCCGTCACTGGCTTCCGGTTGCTGCCCACATCCAGTACAAAACACTGGTGATGACCTACACCCAACCCAGTACAATATACTGGTTATGACATAAAAGGCAACAAAAAGCATGGCACTGTTATGAAGCTATGGTCATTATGTGTATTTTCTGGTGCTGTGCTGTGTGCTGTTTTGCCCTATGCTTGTCCATTCGCCTCATTGGTGGGTGTATGTGTGATTGAGTGGTGATGAGTGACTGATTGATTACCAGCTGGTGTGAATGGTGACTGAGTGGTGTCTTGAGTGTGTTTCCGTGGGAATTTACTGGGGCACAGGCCGTATGCACAGGCCTGGTGGGGGACATATCCGGCAGAGGCACTGCATATGTATAGCCTACAACCGGAACTGACGCTCACACTCCGCTGGAAACTTGTGAATAGTGAACCCTAGGCTGGGTCGTAACAGGCACCCACATACCGCCAAGACACGATCCAACACTACAACCCTTCCTGCTCAGTTTGTCAAGTCGTGTGTCATGTGTGTGTCGACCCAGAAGCAGAAAAGTAGTCAGGCAGGAAATACCCATATGTGTGTCTCAAAGAATGGTGTTCGAACCTTCCCTAAAACACCCTGGACAACGTTCCACACGTCCTAGACTCTTCCCCCTTCCCTGAAACACCCTGGACACCGCTCCACACGTCCTAGACTCTTCCCCCTTCCCTGAAACACCCTGGACACCGCTCCACACGTCCTAGACTCTTCTCCCTCCTTAAACACCCTGGACAACGCTCTACACGTCCTAGACTCTTCTC
>NC_139959.1:38699682-38707182 GCF_963454915.1 Gymnoscopelus microlampas | reverse complement strand
AAATACTGTTCAGTAGCTGCTAAAAGATAAAGAGAGGTATTTTCATGCCCCAGTTTTTGTTTTTATTTCTATGCTCTGTTGTTACACGACAGTGTCGTTTGTCTTGTGGGATGTAAAGTAAACATCGGAATAATATGACGTGCTGTGAATGAGGCTGGTGGTGCTCATCCTGTATGGACGCTGTCAGCCCATAAGTACCCTTAGCAAAAAGCAGTTTATTAAAGTGTACTATAAGTATACTCCTTTTATACTAAAAATGAGACAGTATACTTTACGTTTACTTTTATATACTCGACAGATATATATACTTAAAACTAGTATACTTAAGTATACTTGGCTTATACTGAAAAGTGTAAAGACAAGTCTAAGTATACTAATTAGAGACTTATACTTATACTTACTGAGACTAGTATACTTAAGTATACTTGTCTTATACTGAAAAGTATAAAGAGAAGTCTAAGGCTTATACTTATAGTTCCTGAGACTAGTATACTTGTCGTATACTGATAAGTATAAAGAAAAGTCTAAGGCTTATATTTATACTTCCTGACACTAGTATACTTAAGTATACTTGTCTTATACTGAAAAGTATAAAGAAAAGTCTAAGGCTTATACTTAAACATCCTGAGACTAGTATACTTGTTGTATACTGAAAAGTATAGAGAAAAGTCTAAGGTTTATACTTGTCGTATACTGAAAAGTATAAAGAAAAGTCTAAGGCTTATACTTAAACATCCTGAGAGTAGTATACTTAAGTATACTGAAAAGTATAGAGAAAAGTCTAAGGCTTATACTTGTCGTATACTGAAAAGTATAAAGAAAAGTCTAAGGCTTATACTTAAACATCCTGAGGCTAGTATACTTGTTGTATACTGAAAAGTATAGAGAAAAGTCTAAGGCTTATACTTGTCGTGTACTGAAAAGTATAAAGAAAAGTCTAAGGCTTATACTTAAACATCCTGAGACTAGTATACTTAAGTATACTGAAAAGTATAGAGAAAAGTCTAAGGCTTATACTTAAACATCCTGAGACTAGTATACTTAAGGATACTTGTCATATACTGAAAAGTATAGAGAAAAGTCTAAGGCTTATACTTCAATATCCTGAGACTAGTATACTTAAGTATACTTGTCGTATACTGAAAAGTATAGAGAAAAGTCTAAGGCTTATACTTGTCGTATACTGAAAAGTATAAAGAAAAGTCTAAGGCTTATACTTAAACATCCTGAGACTAGTATACTTAAGTATACTTGTCGTATACTGAAAAGTATAGAGAAAAGTCTAAGGCTTATACTTGTCGTATACTGAAAAGTATAAAGAAAAGTCTAAGGCTTATACTTAAATATCCTGAGACTAGTATACTTAAGTGTACTTGTCGTATACTGAAAAGTATAAAGAAAAGTCTAAGGCTTATACTTAAACATCCTGAGGCTAGTATACTTGTTGTATACTGAAAAGTATAGAGAAAAGTCTAAGGCTTATACTTGTCGTATACTGAAAAGTATAAAGAAAAGTCTAAGGCTTATACTTAAACATCCTGAGACTAGTATACTTAAGTATACTTGTCGTATACTTAAAAGTATAAAGAAAAGTCTAAGGCTTATACTTAAACATCCTGAGACTAGTATACTTGTCGTATACTGAAAAGTATAGAGAAAAGTCTAAGGCTTATACTTATACTTCCTGAGACTAGTATACTTAAGTATAACTACAAGTAGACTAGTAGTTTACTGAGGATATACTTAAAAGTGTACTTCACTGAACTTCAGTGAAGTACACTCATCTAAATACTGCAAGTGTACTTGTTATATACTTCTAGCCCACTTTGTGGTTCATTGAAGTACACTTTTAAGTGTATCTGCAGTAAACTACTAGTTTACTTGTGGTTATACTTAAGTATACTATTTATATACTTGTAAGTACACTCATCTATATACTGCTAGTGTACTTGTTTTATACTTCTAGCCCACCTTGTGGTTCATTGAAGTACACTTTTAAGTGTATCCGCAGTAAACTACTAGTTTACTTGTGGTTATACTTAAGTATACTATTTATATACTTGTAAGTACACTCATCTATATACTGCTAGTGTACTTGTTTTATACTTCTAGCCCACCTTGTGGTTCATTGAAGTACACTTTTAAGTGTATCCGCAGTAAACTACTAGTTTACTTGTGGTTATACTTAAGTATACTATTTATATACTTGTAAGTACACTCATCTATATACTGCTAGTGTACTTGTTTTATACTTCTAGCCCACCTTGTGGTTCATTGAAGTACACTTTTAAGTGTATCCGCAGTAAACTACTAGTTTACTTGTGGTTATACTTAGGTATACTATTTATATACTTGTGTCATGTACTAGGGAACACATGGCAAAACAAGGGCCCACAAACAAGTCAAACGTTTAAACTATATTTATCGTTCTAAATTAAATAAAGAATTGCAATAATTAAAACATACTGGTATGAGGTGTGTAACGACGGGTCGCCGTTACGAGACCTAATTCACATTCAAACACAGCTCTAAATAGGTATTGTATAGGTAGAGAAAGACACATATGGTAACAAATGCATTTATTGAAGTTATGGGGGGTGGGGGCAGTGTGAGTGATATAGATGAGTGTGTAAGGATAATTCCTTTCAACAGGTCGTTCATGAAAGTCCTTGCGGTCTTGTTTCCAATGAGAACCTGTGAGCAATTAGGGGTTAAGAGTCTTGCTCAAGACAAATTTCATTTCATCAACATGCTGCCCTGGCCTGGAATGGAACCTGGGGCAACCAGGGCCTCTGGCTCCCTAGGCGGGCTCACTAACCACTCAGCTATGGCTGCCCCTATTGTAATTACAAGTGTGACGGCCCCGCCCCTCTGCCTCCACTGTTGGCTAGCCGGCAGCTTGAGGGATTAGGGCAGAGTGGGGCAGGCCGTACAGTATTGGGCACAACCTGTCAGCTCCTCTCACATACACAGACTGACTGCCTTTTATAGGTGGGTCCCTATTACCTGGCTAGCTCCTACCATTCCCCAGGTACCTCCAAAATATTCCCACACCTATAAACACACAATACAATTTTATTTAAAACACTAGACCACTATATATGCACCCTCAATACATATTTACAATTACCACTGAGCCTACTAAATATACCCACCCCATATACATGGTTCAATTAATTACAGTCGATGCCAATCTCCCCTCTCTCTACTTCCCACTTGGTATCGTCCTCCCGGAACTAAT
Source organism: Gymnoscopelus microlampas (assembly GCF_963454915.1). Classification (NCBI taxonomy): domain Eukaryota; kingdom Metazoa; phylum Chordata; class Actinopteri; order Myctophiformes; family Myctophidae; genus Gymnoscopelus; species Gymnoscopelus microlampas. Next base: position 38,703,941 of record NC_139959.1, on the reverse strand, counting down.
AAATAGGGTGCGTGTTGCCAGAGGGAACTCTTTGGCCCCAACACCACACTGGGAAGGCGGGGGACAGTCAGAGGTAAGTTTAGACATCAGAGATTCACATTCCCATTATACTTGTCAATTCAAAGTATGCTACTACTGTGGAGTCCTACTAATGTGGCCTTTCTGTTCCTTCATAGGTGTATGATGACATCAGCACCTCTGCACCTTCAGAGTGAAACACACTGCCCCCACCCCCCATAACTTCAATAAATGCATTTGTTACCATGTGTGTCTTTCTCTACCTATACAATACCTATGCAGAGCTGTGTTTGAATGTGAATTAAGTCTAGTAACGGCGACCCGTTGTTACACACCTCATACCAGTATGTTTTAATTATTGCAATTCTTTATTTAATTCAGAACGATAAATATAGTTTAAACGTTTGACTTGTTTGTGGACTCCCTTGTTTTGCCATGTGTTCCCTAGTACATGACACAAGTATATAAATAGTATACCTACGTATAACTACAAGTAAACTAGTAGTTTACTGAAGATATACTTAAAAGTGTACTTCAATGAACCACAAAGTGGGCTAGAAGTATATAACAAGTACACTAGCAGTATGTAGATGAGTGTACTTACAAGTATATAAATAGTATACTTAAGTATAACCACAAGTAAACTAGTAGTTTACTGCGGATACACTTAAAAGTGTACTTCAATGAACCACAAAGTGGGCTAGAAGTATATAACAAGTACACTAGCAGTATATAGATGAGTGTACTTACAAGTATATAAATAGTATACTTAAGTATAACCACAAGTGAACTAGTAGTTTACTGCGGATACACTTAAAAGTGTACTTCAATGAACCACAAAGTGGGCTAGAAGTATATAACTAGCACACTTGCAGTATATAGATGAGTGTACTTACAAGTACATAAATAGTATACTTAAGTATAACTACAAGTGAACTAGTAGTTTACTGCGGATACACTTAAAAGTGTACTTCAATGAACCACAAAGTGGGCTAGAAGTATATAACTAGCACACTTGCAGTATATAGATGAGTGTACTTACAAGTACATAAATAGTATACTTAAAGTATAACTACAAGTAAACTAGTAGTTTACTGAGAATATACTTTAAAGTGTACTCCAATGTACTTGTGGTATACTTGAAAGTATACTTCTGTAAACTACAATATGACCTTAAAGTATACTTTTGAAAACTAAACATGTTCCAATTTAGCCAAAAAAGTATACTCTCCAGTATACTTAAAGTATAACTACAAGTAAACAAGTAGTTTACTGAGGATATACTTTAAAGTATACTCCAATGAACCACAAAGTGGTCTAGAAGTATATAACTAGTACACTAGCAGTATATAGATGAGTGTACTTGTGGTATACTTGAAAGTATACTTTTGTAAACTAAACATGTTCCAATTTAGCCAAAAAAAGTATACTCTCTAGTGTACTATAAGTACATTTGTATTAGTATACTTACTATACATATAGTATAGTAAGTATACTTGATAAAATGAACTTGAAGTATACTCTTTTTTGCTAAGGGTATGTATGTATGTTGTCGTTGCGTTTTATTTTGAAGGACGTTTCCTTACACCTTTGACTTCCGGGGTCAGGCTGAAGAGAGTCTTTGCAAGAGGGCACCCACGGAGTTGGTAGTGCCCTCTGCTGGGGTATTCATTTATTTAGATAATTTGCTTTGGCGTCGGGGGTCAGGCCAAAGAGACTCTTGTCAAGGGGGCGTCTCAGACACCACTGGAGCGCCCCCTGCTGGAGTATTCAGTATTTTTTTGGGGGAAAAAAAAATATATATATATATGTATATATATGCAATAACATGCACGTCAGGCTGCTGGTAATTCAGTGGTTGAATTTGAACAAGAAGTCAATAATTGATTGTGGTTAGACTGGTTTGTGTTTTTTTTTGTTTTAATATTGCATGGTTCTGGTGGGGCTCAGCCCCACATGGTAAGCTTTGAATATGTTTTGTTAGTTGAGGAAAGACCAGGAGGGGTCTATGCAGTCTCTCATTTGGGGAGGGGCCGGCAAAGGGGTTTTTGCGATGTTTCGTGTTTTGTGGTTGTTTTGTTGTTTTCCTTATGTTTATCGTTCATATCTTTAATGAAGCATTGTTCTTGCTGAGAGTTACTGTCCTCTAAGGGGTCCTGTGCTTGAGTTGTCTTTGCCCAGGAGGTAATTTTATTATGCTCCTTACCAAGCTATGGCTGTACCTAATCCTATCAAAATTGGGGGGGCAATTACAAAATTTATGACTTGGAACGCCAGAGGGATTAACCATCCAGTGAAACGCAGTAAAATATCTGCACATCTATCAAAGTTGCAAACGGTTATAGCCCTTTTTGACTGAAACACATTTGCTTAATAAGAATCATAATATGCTGAAGAGGGGTGGCTTCGCTCAGGTCTTCCATTCCAAATTCAATGCCAAGTTCCGCGGTACAGCCATTCTAATGAAGAGTTTGTTGATTTTATCAACTCCCAAATAGGCTTTTTTTTGGAAACAAATAAAGATCCGGATCCCGGCTGGGGACACTTTAGGTATAGGACGGTGAATTAATAATTTGACAACTCTTGTATGGCAAGTGACAATCTGTATGAGAACGACGTGTTTTTATTTTTATCTTTATTTATTTGTAAATTTATTTTGAGTTTATTTTTGCATTAATGTCTGTTTACTTAAGGTATTGTTAATGTATGGTTTATGTTCCGTCCTGTGATGTATGTATGTATGTATGTATTTACTGTTGGTGTAAAAAAATCAATAAAAACAATTTAATAATAACAAATCAAACAAGGACCATTTAAGTAGCTCAACACAATACTGTATAAAGTGTTTCACCAAATTCGACACAAATGCCACTTTCAATGACTACTGTAGTCTCAATACTATTCAATTCCTTCATGACAAGCATCTTTAGTACTCAGCAGAGCACTCATTTGCTGTTATGAAATGCTGCAAATGGGATTTTCTTTTTTCAAACATCAGCTTCTGGCAGTGTTCTTGGGTTTGTGTTTTGCAACCAAAGTACCAAAGACGCTTGTCATGAAGGGTCAGAGTAAGAGAGAACCAGAGATTTGACAAAGAGATTTGGGGGTCCGAGGCCCCCCAGGGGGTCCTTGAAGTGGTTCCAGGGGGTCCCCAGCAAAATGAGTTAATTTGGCATCAAAACCATGTGAACCCTATATACTTATAGTCTATTTTTTTTAAAGCCGAAATACAAGCTCACAGCGCGTTGAGATGCATCTTGTGGGGAAAATATTTAATATTTTTGTAATGTTTTAACATCACAAGGTTCCCTGGCACAAAATATATTTAGATGAGGGTCTGTGGCCAAATGCATATTACTTTGGGGGTCCTTGACATGAAAAGGTTTGAGAAACACTGGTCTAGGGTTCAAGTCAGGAGACTTTCCTGTGGCTTCCCCGAGGCTCTGGAATAACCTGCCACTTAATATGCCCCCCATTCCACAGCATTCTTTTTAATCATTATTGATTTTGAGAAAGAGCACTCATTTGGCTTTTGAGCACAGCGAAACCTGATACTCCAAGGCCATATATTCCACCTCACTATTTTCTGCAGAGCATATTTAACTTGTTTTTCAATTGCTGCATGTATTTGTTGTATATCTTATTGTGTCATTGTTGTTTCTCCTGCTGTGTTGTATAGCACTTTGGTTGGCTTCGGTCATTTGAAATGTGCTCTATAAATAGTTGAGTTGAGGAGAGTGTGACGGCCACTGTAGGATATTAATGTTTGCTTGTAATCACAGTCTGGGGACACATTGTGAATATGGTTTATCGGTCATGTGGAGATATTGCTGTAATCCCTGCTGTCATCTGTGGACGGATTAGAAACGTCTTCCTTTAATCCCAGACATTCCTCACACTAAATACATTATTATCTTCATGTCTAAAGATTATAGCATCACTGTCCAGCATGTTACACACACACACACACACACACACACACACACACACACACACACACACACACACACACACACACACACACAGACACACACACACACACACACACACACACACACACACACACACACACACACACACACACACACACACACACACACACACACACACACACACACACACACACACACACACACATACACACACACAGACGTCCATGTGTGTTTAATCCATGTCCGGAGATGTCATGCTGATTAGAGTTCTGTGTCTAATCCCTGATCATATTTATACATCTTTGAGTG
>NC_139959.1:38689682-38697182 GCF_963454915.1 Gymnoscopelus microlampas | reverse complement strand
GAGAGAGTGAGAGAGAGAGAGAAAGCGTGTGTGCGTGTTTCTCCAATACAAGCGTCTTTAATTAGAATATTTCTGTTAACTCAGCACCTAAGCGCGCACGCACGCACACACACACACACACACACACACACACACACACACATACACACACACACACACACACACACACACACACACAATAAGGCAGTTTTCAGGGGAACAGTAAACTCCTGAATCAGCGACACATGGGGTCATCAGTGACTTCCAGGTGTTTCTAGTCAGCCTTTTGTTTCTGGAAACAAACACTCTGATCCAGCATCAGCTCCCCTGCTGCCCGGATAATAACCCAAACACACACTGATCCACTGAACTAGTGTCTGATCCTCCTGGTTGTTCCTGAAACTCGTGGAGGAGAGAGAAAAGTCTGCACCCAAAAATGTATTACGGCAACTCACCTCCGGTGGTGGAAAAAGTACTCAAATATTGTACTTAAAAGAGTCTCCCATGTCTCTCATGCATTTTCAGTGCTCTCTCCTGATTGGTTTAAAGTTTGTCACCTACATGATGACAAGTTTTCCCAAGTTTTACTAAAAGATCATAAAAATCACTTGAAAATAACAGATCTACAAGCTCACAATGCGTCGCATCGACACATTGTGAGCTTGTAGATCGGCTATTTTCAAATGGCCGAAATGTATATAGGGCTGAAGTGGTCCATTTTGTAATGATTTTCAAAATCTACAAAGTAAATAGTAACAAAAGTTTTCAAATGATTGTTGTGGAGTAAAAGTACACTATTTACCTCTGAAATGTAATGGAGTAGAAGTAAAAGTATTGAAAATTGGAAATACTCAAGTAAAATAAAAGATAATGTCAAAATTGTACTTAAATACAGTACTTGAGTAAATGTACTTAGTTATTGCTCACCTCATTACTCGGTCGGGTTTCCATACGGAAAGTAACTGATGTGTCTAATAATTCATATTCAATAAGATCTACAAGCTTCACAAGCTACGGTAAACGCTTCATTGAGATCTAAAAGCTTGCAAGCTTCAATAAGATCTACAAACTCACAACCTACAAGCTTCAATGAGCTTTACAACCTCACATGCTTCAATGAGATCTACAAGCTCACAAGATTCAATTAGATCTACAAGCTCACAAACTTCAATACGATCTACAAGCTCACAAGCTTCGATAAGAACCCTAACCTCACGTCACCAGGCTTTCCACCACGGATGAAAGCCTGGTGACGCGAGGTTAGGGTTCAAGAGGTTAAATAGGTTGATTGTCACTGATCTAGGAACTGATCCTTGTGCATCACTCTAATGTGGGAGTTAAAAGTTGACCTATACAAAATGTCACATGTAACAGCCGGGGTGTGTGTGTGTGTGTGTGTGTGTGTGTGTGTGTGTGTGTGTGTGTGTGTGTGTGTGTGTGTGTGTGTGTGTGTGTGTGTGTGTGTGTGTGTGTGTGTGTGTGTGTGTGTGTGTGTGTGTGTGTGTGTGTGTGTGTGTGGCAGAGCTTTATTGAATAGACGGAAGGAAATGGGCGCGACCAGATACATCTGGAGAGAGAGAGAGAGAGAGAGAGAGAGAGAGAGAGAGAGAGAACGCCAAACTCACACCAGCACCAGCAGTGATTTCTCTGTGTTTTTCCACTCAACAGGACAACGTACAGAACATCTACAAAACTCACGTCATCTTTGTGTGTTCCCTTAGTCCACTTAATTACTGTGTTAATTACTGTGCTCATTATTGTATTAATCATTGTGTTAAAGGACGTGTGTGTTCAGCAGCTTCAGCTTCACCAACATTATGAAATAATATGAATTGATTTGACTTTTATTTTACAGGAAGTCAGATATCTATTTCAGACCTGGCCAAGGTAGCAGCCATATAGAAACACAACACAAATCTACAACATATGTAACATTATATAATAATAAAGTCATCAAGAATAAAACATACTGTATATAAGAATAAAGTCAACAAAAATAAAACATAAAAAACACCTATTCAATCACAGTGGCCTCTCAGCTAAAACAAACAATCACATGCCTCTCCATCACCACATACTTTATGTTTATGATGCCCTTAAATGCATCTATGAATACATACTCATAATCAGTGTTTTAGATTTGTTTAGTAAATTATTCCACAAAAAGAAGATTATGAACTATGAAATTAAATATAACTTGTGCATCTATATAGCACCTTTCTAATGAGCATCACATTCACACACCGACGACAGAGGAAACCATGCAAGATACAAACATGCTCATCTGGAGCAGTTAGTGGTTCAGTGTCAATGACATTTTGACTGTTTGACACTAACCCAGGACGAGCCGGAAATCAAACCAGGAACCTTTTGATTTCCCAAGCAGCTGCTCTACCTCCCGAGCCACCCTCTATTCATATTATGATATAGTATGTACATCAGAGGCTGTGATATGAGACATTATTCAGATCTCCATGTTCATCATTACAAGAGAGACTTCACATTTATACTTTGGAACTGAGAAATGCAAGGCGGTCCTTCTCTGACATCATTGCCAAAAACAAGACTAATGCACATTGTTTGTTTAACTACTGTGGACAGGGCTAACAAAGTGTCAGTAGCCTCTGAACTCTTATCCACCAGAGCCTGCAATGAATCTGCCTCCTTCTTCACTGACAGCATTATTCAAATTGGACAAGCAGTCAGTGGCATGGCATGTGTTTCCAATTAAAGGTAACAGACCAATCACATGGAGAGTTACAGTGAGATCACAAAATGCCCGTCTCCTAACTCTGTGTTTCCCAATCTGGGGTCAGGTTGGGAGTGAGGCCTTGTCTAGTCCAATGTTTTAAACATGTTGAACAAACTCATAACTTGCAGTTTTGGGGATACATTTTAAGAAAATTGTCAAACTAGTGAAAATAGGCGCGCTTGCAGATCGGTTATCTACTTATATAATCGGCGAGTGACTTCCGCGCGCCGCTGACGCTATAGCCACAGCTCTGTAATCGAGTAAACACAACGCCGACACACCACATCTCGCCAACACAGTAGCCACGGCGGACGCGCAGAATTTACGGCTGGCGTAGGGCACCTATCATTGCTCACTTCACAGTTTCCACGTCGCAACAGAATTTATTCCACTCACCACATTACGGACAAAACGGAAGGTGAAACAGTTTCGTACCGTTTACCGTGCGCACCACCGACACCGAACGGCGATGGCTTTAGCCGAAACAACACGAGCGCCCGCCATTGAACTCTGCGCATCTCCACAACAACACACAAGCAGGTCCTTCGCTTCAACCCCCCCCCCCCTTCTTACGTACCTCTTTTGTTCCACCCAGGCCGTTACTTTCACTTCAATCGATCACAATATGTCCGTCTTTCACGTGCCATGTACATCCCAAACACAAAAATAAACGGCGACGGGCTAGGCACACTACAGCACGTTGTCCTGCTACATCTGGTCAACAAACCAGCGTAGGTTCGTGACACCAAAGGATTCGACAGTGATGTCATCATTATGCAACCCGGAAGTACAACTACCAAGGATACGTCAGTGATGTCAGTCGGGATGCCAGGTTTTCAAAAACAAGCGACAGAAACAAGCAAGGACGTTCATGAAAAAAAAAAAAACACCCGAAGGGATCCGCCATGTTCCAGGGGGGTCCCCGGGGGTCCCAACACTCACAGGGGGTCCGCGGACCACCACGTAAAAAAGAAATATAAACATTTTTTTCTTTTTTTTTTTTTTTCCTTTTTTTTTTCCTTTTGGACAGTTCTATCCCACCATTTTGGTACCCCAAAATAAGCGCGCCCTCACAGCCCTAGAGCCCCGTGCGCGGCTGGGGTCGAGGGGGGCGCAGCCCCCCGAGACTCTAGTTTTCAATATTAGTCATATGAGAAGTACATATAGGGCTTAAGTGGGTAACATGTTTGATCGATTTTGTGTGTGTGTGTGTGTGTGTGTGTGTGTGTGTGTGTGTGTGTGTGTGTGTGTGTGTGTGTGTGTGTGTGTGTGTGTACACACACGTGTGCGCATTTTATGATAACAGAGAATCACTTTGAAGCGACGATTACACACTCATTAAAGAATGTTCTGTCACACACAAACACACGCACGCACGCACGCACGCATAAACACACACACACACACAACACACACACACACACACACACACACACACACACACACACACACACACACACACACACACACACACACACACACACACACACACACACACACAAACACACACACACACACACACACACACACACACACACACACACACACACACACACACACACACATCTCTACGTGGTACACACTTGGGGCTACTGACACAGGAGGGTTTCTACATGGGATCTGTATAAGTCTTAAGAGCTGTTCCGCATAGTGTTATGAGAGAGAGAGAGAGAGAGAGAGAGAGAGAGAGAGAGAGAGAGAGAGAGAGAGAGAGAGAGAGAGAGAGAGAGAGAGAGAGAGAGAGAGAGAGGAAGGGAAAGACAGGGAAAGAGAGAAAGGCAGGAAAGGGTAAAGGTCAACCTATAGTCGGCTGGCTTCCTCTTAAAAGAGACATTCAATATTCACTGTTCATATAAACTACTCTATTATCTAATCTAAATGTAATCCATTCAATGTTCACTGCTCTTAACCTTGCTCAAAATATTGACCACAACTAAAACTAGAACTTAATCTATTCAACACACACACACACACACACACACACACACACACACACACACACACACACACACACACACACACACACACACACACACACACAGTAACAGAAGCATCTTGTAGTATAGATAAGACGTATGTGCGCCCACCGTGCACTAAATAATCTACTGACAAGACAATGTACGGACAATCACAGGAAACTGTGAGTGTGTGTGCGTCAGTGCGTGCGTGTGTGTGTTCAGATCAACCTTGCATCTTGCCGCTGTATTCCGGATTGTAATAAAATAATACTATTACTATTATACATAATATATTTTTTAATATAAAGTATCATATTAATAATATATTATGCAATATCCATATAATGTATAATACATTATGTTCTAAGCAATGTGACAAGAATATATATATATATATTCTGGCATAGTAATGGTGCAGTACAGACAGGTCTTTAGCAAGCCTTATATTTATTATATGGTGAAACTTTTCCACATATTATTAAACACGCACGTGCGCGCACGCACTCTCACACACACACACACACACACACACACACACACACACACACACACACACACACACACACACACACACACACACACACACACAGCGGTTACAAGGGGAGGAGGACTGAGGAGGAATGTTTTGTAGGAAACTTGGACATCGCCAGAAATAATGATTCATCCTCAGTCGCCTGACGGTGTCGCGCGCCGACAATAGCAGACCTGGCTGCTGAGCTTGTAGATCTGCTCTTTTATACGAGCGACACCGTCGTGCACCGGAGCATAAATGAGGCTTTATAATGAAGAGGCTCGAGGAGGAACGGAGCGCGAGACAACTTTATTATCGGTATGCGGCGCGAGACCCGGCGGGACGCGCGAGCTGTATTAATGTGACTGTAACGCAGCGTTAATGCGTACTTGTACAGTTAATTAACCTCATTCATTCCAACCACACCAAAACAGTAAACCTATTAAAAACATCATTCATTCGTGTATTCATCCATTAATTCATTCATTAGGCCTATCTATACTTGATGTCTGGACAGGATTTTTTTAAAAGAGTCTCGAGCGGAAGGAGAAGTTTCTTTACGCGGAGACGACCATTCCGTTTACATGTCCAACATACTCCAAAGTATTATTGTTATTAATACACACTTGTTCACACACACAATACACATTCACTACTACTACTACTACACAACAGTAGTTCACACGGTAACAGGATAGGTGGACACTAGGGACATCATCTGGGCACCTCGATGTAAAATTGGCTATTTTGTCCAAAATGTTACAAAGTAACATATTTGGAATTAAGTAATGTAAAGTAGCCTGATACATGACTCGAACATTATTAGACATTCGACAATTAAGGTGTAATATTTCTACATAGCTACAAATTGACACAAACCAGTATATCCAGTAATTTTGGGCCAAAAACAAGAGGGTGAAGGGTAAAATTAAAAGTCTGAAATGATGTGCATGTTCACACCATGTTCACACTGACTATACCCTCACTGTCAATGTGTCCAGTTGTAACTCTGAGAGTTGATTACAAATCTAACCAAATGGACCCTTCTTTTGGTTACATTTGTAGCCTACACTCTCAGAGTTACATACACAGCAGTATTATAGTAGGCTACATACAGTACATAGGCCTACAATATGCGTCACTTTTCCTAATAACGGACAACAGGGCGGAGAAGTCGTGATTTTATTTCCTAAAAACTAATAGGCTACGTGTTAGTAGAGTAGACTATACACCACAATAGTACACTAAATACACAGCAAAGCACTACACGACACATTAGTAGGCCTACACAACAGTAGGAGTCAGTTTAATAACAGTACAGTAGGCTAATAGTAACGGAAAAGGAGAACACAGGGCGGAGAGGAGTAGAAAAAGGGGTAACGGGAAGCCTCGCCCCAAAACACACTCGCCCCCAGCGGTTCTTGTATTCTTGTATTTGTTTTACTTAGGTTAAGGTTAAGAATAAGGTTAGGTTTAGGCATAGTTTTACTGAGGTTAAGGTTAGGAATAAGATTAGGTTTAGGCATAGTTTTACTGAGGTTAAGGTTAGGAATAAGATTAGGTGTAAGCATAGTTTTATTGAGGTTATGGTTAGGAATAAGGTTAGGTTTGGGTATAGTTTTACTGAGGTTACATTTAGAAATAATTAAGGTTAGGTTTAGGCTAGTGGTCAAGGCAGACTCATAGACTGAAAAGTCCACTGCCTTGCGAGGTAAAAATAAACAAAACAATTTTTGCTAGTCACCCAAACAGAGGCAATTTTGTGTTGTTTAAAGTCTATTCTCCAGGGTGGGAATCCTCTCAGGACCCCACCTTCTCTGTATAATACACTTTTTGGGCAGAAAATAAAATATGTCCGCCAGACAGACATTATTTGATTTAGTCCACTGTGCCCTCTACAGATCTGATCAATATGAATAACCATTAACCATCTGTAGAGGGCGCAGTGGACCAGGGCAGGGTTAGGCATAGTTTACCCTGATTGATTGACTGATTGATTGAATACTTTATTAGCAGACAGTTTGCTAAAAAAAATGCACAGGAAAGTCAAGTTCAATACAAGGTCTGCTAGGAGGATTGTAAACCCAATACAGCCTATATATGGCTTGTTTCCATTGGGGTCCTCCTTTGTACTCAATTCATCGAACAAGGGGTTACGTTTAGGAATACCTGGTGGAGACCGTTCCGAGATCGCCGGATTGCCACAGTGGCAACTGTGTTTTGGGGCGAACGTTCTTGCATTCGAGAGGAGTAGCGAGAGGAATGACTTTCTTTCTTTCCTTATCTTTGAACGTGACTCC
>NC_139959.1:38669682-38687182 GCF_963454915.1 Gymnoscopelus microlampas | reverse complement strand
GCTGAAATTTAGAAGCAAAGGCTGCTGATGGAGCACCAAAACAATGAAAAGCGCCGGTGAAGCGACAATCTTCCTCGCTGCCCCCCCCCCCGCCCCCACCCCCACCCGCTGACAAAATGGTCCAGGTGACCGAAACGGATCATAGCACCGGGCACCACTAAGGGTTAATCCAACCCTGACTATTTCATCCCCCCTGGGCCATATGTCATCACTGGGAAACACACACCTGCCTTTGCTTGCCCAGCTCACGTTTAATTTGTACCCACCATGGGTGTTGTTGCCAGACGATCAGAGACGTCCACCTACCGATACGTCTGGACACTTCTGAATGCAAGGTAGTTGCAAGAACACCAGAGAACACAAAGCTACGCCCACTGTTTTAGACACCAATCATCACCCCCGCCCTAAAACCTTTTGATTGGGTCTGAAATGCAATTGTATTTTTTTTTTTAAAACTCTCTAATTGTTTCCGCCCAGTATTAGCAATGAAAGCTGAGAGATTGCATCATTCCCTAGTTGAGTGAGGTGTTTAGAGACTCACTGGTAATTTCCCAGGTGCTGGAGCCCACAAACAACCTGTTTCTCTAGGGCAGGGGTCGGCAAGTAAGTCTGGCTTCAGGCCAAATGTTTTCGATGGTGGGCCAGAACACAATAAATGGCTAATTTAGGACCTGGAACTCGCAAAAAAACAACCTTATATACAACAATAACTATATTGTTAAAAGTTAATAAATAAAGATGTGTGTGGTACACACTAAAAACAGCCATATAGCACCTGTTATTAGGGTGCTAGTATAGTACGGCAATTAAATCATGCCAGATACCAACATAGATTACTTAATATGCTTCTAAATCACACTTCCACTCAAAAATGTTGATCATTTCTTACTAAATAGGGCTTGAAAGATTCCTGTACTAGAAGCAGACTGAGAAAACACAATACATAACCTTTTCAAAAGTTTTATTTATTTTAGCAAATACATAATGTATTGATAAAGCTATGATACAAATATCCTCTATATCATTACTATATACACTCAATGTTGCTAACTTGAACATCAGTGCTGAAATGTCAGGACAAAATCCAGAGAGAATACTGACTCCACACTGACTGACTACAAGCTACTCACAGAAGGAGTTGTACATTCTTTTTTTAGTGTGACAGGAGGTTTGCCTGCATCCTCCTTCAATTTCAGAACAACACAACTCCAAAAAGGTCAGTGTCTTGTTCAGTCCTTTAGGGTACTGGATATACACACAATAGGAGTCCTAGTGCCATGGAGATGTACTCACTCTCATCTGTGATCACCTGGCCATCCAATGTGAGCGTGATGTGGTCATACTGCATTGGTGTTGACATGCCAGAAGTGCTGGTCTGAGCTTGGCCCTGCAGGGAAGAGGGAATAGTATTAACCATCTTGTCTCACATTTATTTGAAAAGGCAAATTCAACTACTTTCATCCTACTACTCAAATCAGTGATGCACAATATTAACATTTTGGCTGATATCTGATTAACGATCAATTGCATACTCAAATCGACTGATAAAAATACCGGTATTGCAATACAAGTGTCCAATAAGGTTTACCTTACACCTCTTACAGTAACTGTAATACTGGGTACAGATCAATAAGGAGGCAAATTTATCACATTACTGTACTAACTAGGATGAATGTTAGCCTATAACCATATAATCAGCATGCTCATTTATATTAAAATAAAATAATAAAATCATCAGTAGCTAAAGAAATTACTATTATGGTAATCTCCATCAGCATCTCAAAAGGCTTAACTCTGTTTTTAGGAGGCAATCACAATATGAAATCCACTAATATAGCTTATTCTTATGAGAAACCAATGAAAGTAGAACTAAACCTAAGATGTGAGCATTTGTAGGTAAGTGGGCTATAAGGGGTTTCCTTACTTAAAATCTGGTCCTCAGTAGCCTAAACACTAGCCTAAATAATCTTCAATGTGATGCATTAACACTTTCAGACCAACACCTACTCAGTTATACATAAATAATGTAAAAATAGATAAATAGGGCGACGATAAAATAGGGTTATGGTGGTCAAACAAATTTTAATGCTATTTTAATGCATTTTGCTTGGGGCACTGATAGCCCTTTAAGCCCCCAGACCTTACTTTGAGAACCACTATAGTTCTAAATAGCAAAATAGATTATCTACAAGCTCACGTGTCACTATGCTACGTTGTGAGCTTGTTGTAAATAGGATATTTTCCCTATTTTAACTTATAATGACACGTCCAAAATAGGGACGCCAGGTTGTTTAAACTCTGTTGACAGCCACAAAATGGTTTTAATAATAATACTATCATTTGGGCAACTGTACCTATCAAGATACGTCTAGTTAAAGTCTGTGTTTTTGCCATATGGGAGGCTCATAATATTAACATACTTAATATGCATAACAGCCATTATCACCGTCTTCAAAGCCACTAGCCCTAAAACATGGCTGCAAAGCCACCAGAATATACGACAAAAACACGGTACAAAATCGCAAATTACCAAAATAAAGTTTCCCTTGTAACGTCAAAAGCCATATTCTTTGCCATTAAACACTCACCTAAAAAAATCCCTGTTGTTTAAGCTGCTTTCTTCTATCTTCTTGATGAATCAACGATGACGCAGTTATATTATTTTATTCTCAGGAATACTGTTAGGCTACCCTACTGTTCAGCTCGCGACGAACGTCAAAGTTCGCGGTGTGGTGAACTTTGACTTGGAGCCAAGTCAGCCAACCAATAGGAAAGAAGCACTGAGAGGTTACGTCACTTGGCAGCCATTTGTAGTTTTCTTCAGTTTCCTAGAGAGGAGATTCCAGGAGATACACCTCAGGATGTAGCATGTAGGCTATTAATAAGCTACTTATTGATCATGAACTAAAATCACTCATGTATTTGACTGACATGTGTGCATGCCTGTTTTGTTTGAATTAGACATTTGGGCAGGCCCCATATATTTATTAGATGTAATCGATATAGTGTGATTTTGAGAATGCTATGTATTCAACTACCCCTACAAAAATAGCATAATATATATATATACATATATATATATATATATATACATATATATATATATACACATATATATATATATATACATATATATATATATATATATACATATATATATATATATATACATATATATATATATATATATATATATATATATATATATATATATATATATATATATATATATATATATATATATATACATATTGACATGTAGGGTATGCAAGGATCAAGGATTTGTGCAGGCATCATCCTTGAATGTGTCACAAAAAGTTTCAAAAGAACATTTTATCTGGAGACATACTCAGTTTCAAAATAGAGCTCCTTCATGACTCAAGGTCTCTTAGAACGAAGAAAAACAATGTTTAATTTAAGGTATGTGTTTGTTTTTTAAACTTGAGTTTTTCATCCAAAAGTCTCAAGAGGAAAATTGACAGTGAAAACATAACATTCAAAGAATGGATAATAGAACTATTTGTTCATCCTATACCCGGTTTCATCAGTCGAAAGCTATTGCTGTCCATATCCTGCTGTCACTCAGTCAGCTATTGTAAATTATTCTAGGGCATGGGTCGTCAACAGGGGGTCAGAGTTGCATTAACCACTTGAACCCTAGCATCTCTATACTGGGGGGGAGCATTAGCCGAAAATAGCTGATCTACAAGCTCACAATGCCTGTGAGAAGTTGCGAGGTTATAGATCGGCTATTATCTGTGAAGAAGAAGAGATTGGGTGTAGAGGGAAAAAAGAGCAGACCAATTACAGTGCCAAAGGTCAGGTTTACAAAGTATTGAGCATTTATGTGGTTAAATGTCTGAAAATGCACATTATAACATGAATCCAATAAAAAGTGTAAACAAACAAACAACATTAATTTACACTTTACACTTTATCATTTCATACAGAAGGATGCTCTTCCTGCTAGGTCTTGGGCCTGTTGCACCTCCAACGGTGCCCACGGTGGACTATGCATGGCATCCTCTTCCCTGAGCCAGGCCTAAACCAGACCGCATGGTGATAGTGCTGTCAAACAAGTCTAGCTATGTATTTCATAGATATGAAATCTATGAAAAAAGTTTATTCTGCAACACAATTTTATACAATAGTAGATAGACATGAAGAAATATTTCAAAATCATGTGTAAAAGCATAACATTAGTAATAAATAAAGGAGTACGATACAAGGAACGTATCAAACACAAGGCAAGTCTGCAGGCAAATAAGTGATTTTTTCCTTATTTTCCAAACAGAGGCAACTAGTCACACACACGCACGCACGCACGCACGCACGCACGCACACACACACACACACACACACACACACACACACACACACACACACACACACACACACACACACACACACACACACACACACACGTGCACACATGCTCACACACATTATTTTGATATGAAAGTATTGTTAATGTACTGTATTTTAAGCCCTGCCTCTACTGCCTCTGCCCAGATGAGCAAGATTGCGTAATGCAGTAAGGTGGTACAGGGAATGGCACAGCACTGAGGGGTGGTGTGAAACATTACCCAGTGGCATAAGGGGGCACAGGGCATGGCACAGCACTGTGTATAAAACGTAGTGACTGGACAATGGCTTTAGAAAGGGAAGGGGGTGTTAGACAAAAGAGACCAGTCATGAAGGCTTCTCTAGACATACACCTGCTCTCATACCTGTCCTTGTGCTTGATATTGTTCTCTTCGTCTTTGTCTTCCCCTCCTAATTCTTCTTGTGAGTTACAGGAACAGTTTAACGTCAACAGATTTTACCAGGCTGGGGACTTGGTTCTCGGTGGCATGTTTTATTTCCACAACTTCCCTGTCTACCCCAAGCTGTCTTTCATATCCAAGCCACAGGTGCCCTTTTGCACTGGGTAAGTATCACAAAATATACAATAGCAAGCAAGAGGAACAGGGAACCGTTTTGATAAGATAGATATGTAGATATTATTATCAGTGGTGTATAGTAACCAAGTACATTTACTCAAGCACTGTATAGCATTTTGAGGTATTTCTTTTTACTTTACTGGAGTTTTTCCAATTTTCAATACTTTTACTTGTACTCCACTACATCTCAGAGACACATTTTGTACTTTTTATTCAACTACTACAATTATTTGAAAACTTTAGTTAGTTACTGTGAAGATTTTGAGTATTATTGCAAAACATACATTAACCACTGCAACCCTATATACTTTGGCTATTTGAAAACAGACGATCTACAAGATCACAACGCATCGCTTTGCGACGCGCTGTGAGCTTGTAGATCTGCTATTCTCAAAAGATTTTTATACATTTAATACATTTGAGAACTTGTGAAATGGGACATTCTGCGTTATGAGTATGTTCTACTTTTGGTACTTCAAGTACATTTTGATGCCAATACTTTTGTACTTTTACTCAAGTAAATGTTTCATTCCGGACTTTTACTTGTAACAGAGTATTTCTACATTTCAGTATTGATACTTTGACTTAAGTTAAACATTTGAGTACTTTTTTCCACCATTGGATATGATGTTGTATATTTCTACAAAGATAAATATGCAAGGTTACAGTGGAATTGTGTGTGTGTGTGTGTGTGTGTGTGTGTGTGTGTGTGTGTGTGTGTGTGTGTGTGTGTGTGTGTGTGTGTGTGTGTGTGTGTGTGTGTGTGTGTGTGTGTGTGCGTGTGTGCGTGTGTGAGTGTGTGTGTGTGTGTGTGTGTGTGTGTGTGTGTATGTGTGTAGCTTTTCCAGTTTTTGGTTCAGACTGGGCCAGACCATGGCTTTTGCGGTTAATGAGATCAACGCAAACCCCAGCCTTCTACCCAATGTGACTCTGGGATATAGCATCTATGATGCCTGTAGTGTGATGAGAGTTGCATTCCGTGCAGCGTTGTCATTGGTCAGCGGGAGAGAGGAGCTGTTTCAGTTGGAGGAGAGCTGCGTTGGGTCTCCTCCGGTACTCGGAATTGTGGGTGATGCTTACTCAACAAATTGTATTGCCATCTCCAGTGTACTAGGTTTGTACAGAGTGCCCATGGTAAGTTCATCACCTGAAACCCCCTGTACCGTTACCAATTTTACATGTGCTTATTCTTATTTTATAACCTGTTTATTTTTAATGCAATTGATGGAACTTTACCATTGTATATTAAATCCCTGCTGGATTGGAATCCTGTTACACATAGGACACGCTCCAGTGATTACTAATGCTAAAGGTCCCCAAAGTAAAGACTGAACTGGGGAAAACAGCCTTTTGTTTTAGTGCCCCAACCACTTGGAATGACCTACAGCTTAAATTTAAGAACTGTTCTCCCATAACGTACGGTCAATTTAAATCCTTGATTGCAGACCTACCCACGAGTGTCTGCAACTGATTTTAAATTGTGTTGTATCACACGATAGGGGAAAGGTTGTTTAATTTTGTTTCTGTTTTGTCTTTGTTTTTATATGAATATTTATTTGAAAGGGAAAAGGAAATTGTACTGTGATGTATCTCGACGCCACTACAAATGAGGGCAACCTCAATGTCTTTTTAGAATAAATAAAGGTTTAAAATGAAATAATATCAATGTACTGTTGTCCTTAAAATGTCTCTGTAATCCACAAAGTCTGATTGTTACTTCCCCAAGTCAATAATGGTTAAATCACTTATATCACACTATATTATGTCATTTGAAGTTTGCAGCTTGAAATGTGTTGGCTTTCTGCTGTCTACTTCACACTGGTTTAGTGAGTCCATTCAAATGCTTTTGGGAGAGAAAGAGGGGAGGGGTATTATCCCACAGGATGTATTGTTATTTTGTCATATTCTCTGCTTGCAGGGGACTATAATTGTTCAAATAAAAGAGTATATTCCAGATGTTTTGTACCTTTTGCAGGTCAGTTATGGTGCCACCTGCTCCTGTCTGAGTGAACGGAACAAGTTCCCGTCCTTCTTTAGAACAATCCCAAGCGATGCCTTCCAGGTACAGATACAACATCTGTTGGTATCAACTAGTTCAGGTTTCACACAATTGACAAATACCTCTCTCTAGTGAATGCAATCCATATTGCATATATTATTAATATTGCCTCTCGTTTGCTTGTGTGTGTTACTGCTGGAGCTGAAGGTATTTATTGACAGCATCAAAAGAGGATGACAAGACATTTTGCTTTGTGGAATCTGTGTAGGAAATTCACTCACCACTACCAGTACAACTACATGTTATGTATGTGAATCATCTAGCCTAAGAACTTGTCCTTCCATTGTTCATCCAATTAGGTGCGAGCTATGCTCCAGATAATAAGCCGGTTTGGCTGGACCTGGGTTGGACTGGTGATTAGTGACGACGCCTATGGACACAGCGCTGCCAGATCCTTCCAGTCTGAGCTGGACCGGTCTAGGTTGGGCTGTCTGGCGTACATGGAGGTCGTGCCAATGGACTATGAACCAACTAAACTTCAGAGGATTGTCTCTGTGATGAAGACATCCACAGCTCTTGTGGTCATTGGATTTGCACACCATGGCCATATGGCTAAACTCATGGAGGAGGTTGGTGCTATGAATCGATGCATGTTTATTATTGGATTCTTGATTATTAGGAATATTGATATTATTTATATTGAAGTCAAGAAGAATAAATAGGTTGCTTTGTTGTTGTTTTTTAGGTTCAACAATAATAATGCTCAGCACTTTTTCTTATTTTGCCTTTGCTTTTTACTTCTCTGCCCAATATAAGCAAAAACATAATCACACCATTCACAAATATTACTGCTATAATTGTTAGGAAGTCTGTCTGTGGGTATTATTTTCGATGGTCAAATGGGTGGCATTTTCAAAGCGTGTTTATTTTACTTATCATTCAATAAATCAATCCCATTTGTCGAAAAAACTGCGTTGTCACTTTTTGTAACTTTTTTAAATTACATTTTCATTATCATTAAGATCTATCTTGGTGTCGTGCCATTTATTTTGGGGCCCACTTGCAATACCGGCACAGTCCACATACGTATTGGGAACCACTTCTTTAGACTGAACATATACAAACCCATTTTGTTCAACACAACAGGTGGTCAAGCAGAATGTGACAGGTCTGCAATGGATAGCCAACGAGGCCTGGACGACAGACACTCGGCTCCAGATTCCTCACTTCATGCCGTACCTGAGAGGCACCCTGGGTATCACGATCCGTCGTGGAGACATACCAGGTCTCAAGGACTTCTTGTTAAAAATACACCCTGACGCTGATCCTGACAACAGACATAAAAATAACATAGTGAGTCTTTTGTTTAATTTAGTATTTACGTTGCAATTTCAAAATGATATCTGTTTGAACCCATTAAAATGACTTATTTTTCTCTATCGATTAGTCACCCCATGGAGACTTGAATTCATGGATATATTTTAGTTTTTGTCACATTCCTAAGCCTAATTTGATGACTGGCAGCGGTTCCGGTAGGAGACACAAAGAGTCTCCTTTGTATCTCCTACCGGAACCGCTGCCTACCGGTCCACTGGTCATCAAATAAGACCTAAGGCCGATTCTCCAAATGCCTACTAAATCAATAGTTCTCACACTTGTTTTCACAAAAATGTTCAAAAATAGCGAATGTACAAGCTGGCAACGCGGCATGAGGTGACACGCTGTGAGCTTGCATATCTGCTATTTTTAATAGCCAAAGCAAAATAAATAAAAATGGGTTAAAATAATGGGTCTATATCATTGTGTTTCTTCAGGTGAGGCTGTTTTGGGAGCACACATTTCAGTGTAAATTTGCACCCCTTCCATCAGAGTGGGTGGACGCTGGTGGAAGGGTGTGTACTGGGCAAGAGGACCTAGGGACAGCGGAAACTACACTGTTGGACGTATCAGATCTCAGGATAGAGTACACAGCGTACATGGCTGTGTACGCTCTGGCCCACGCCCTCCATGACATGTTGCAGTGTGTGCCAGGAAGAGGGCCTTTCATTGGGCACAGCTGTGCCACTTCGCAGACAATACAACCATGGCAGGTGTAATGTTACAGTAGTTCCCAGTTTCTTTCCTTATATTTTGTAACCCATTTTTCACCCAGTGTCAATTGCCTAAGCTTGTAATCCTGGGCGCTACTCTCCCTCTGCCAGCCTGGGGAGAGCCCTGAACTACTGTTTTTTTAAATGTAATTTTAATGTATATGTAAATTTGTAATGAATAATTATGTAAATATAACATTGGTGAAAAGTAAGAACATTTTTCATTTGAGCTGAGAAAAAAACAAACAAAGATAATATTTTAAGTTATAATGCTCTATATTCATTGCTATAGAGTAACAGGCGTCTCCCTGTCTCTCCAGCTCTTTAATAATCAGAAAATGCATTTCCAGGTGGGTTACAAATGTCATCCAATCAGTTCCAATTCCTCCTGATTGAATGAAATTAGTATGCCCACCTGATAATTTATTTTCTCTTTTCAAACGAGTTGGAGAGACCTGTGCTAAACAAACATTCTATAGCAATGATTACCATGATAAATTTGAGATTACAGCGCTAATTAAGACTTATTTGAATGAAAGGGCCCCTTTCATTGCCTAGAAAGTGAATTTGTTTTGTTAAAAGGTTAAAGCTCTATATTCGGATAGTAATCATTGCTATAGTGTTACTTTGTTCAGTCACAGGGGCATCCCTGTCTCTCCAGCTCTTTGATAAACAGAACATTCATTTTCAAGTTGCTGACAACATTTTTGCCAATCAGGAAAGAGTACGGTTTACAGTTCCAATTATCCTGTGTGAGTTCTCTCTGATTGGATAGAATTGGTATTCCGACTTGAAAATGCATTTTCTGTTTAATAATAAGCTGGAGCTGAACGAACACTATAGCAATCAGTGTTATCACAATATAAAGCTATTTAACACTTAGGCTACCCTAGAGTACCTTTAAGTCTCTTCCTAATTTTGCTCATCGCCATTTCTAGCTTGTGTATTACCTGGAAAAGATCAACTTCACCACATCATTTGGTGATGATGTATCCTTTGATGAGAACGGTGATGTTTTACCAATCTATGATGTCATGAACTGGGTGTGGCTCCCTGGTGGCAGTGTAACGGTTCAGAATGTAGGTGTGGTCAAGGAGTCAGCCTCCGCAGGTGAAGAACTCATCCTTGATGAAGACAGAATCTTCTGGAACTCTGAATCCACAAAGGTCATTTAAGCTTTGGAAAAACAACCTGTGAAGAGCTCATCATGTGCTTGTAATTTACTTTAGACTCAAATTGAATATTGTTACTTTCAGTGGTGGAAAGTAACTATGCACATTTATTTAAGTACTGTACTTAAGTACAATTTTGAGGTATTTGTACTTTACTTGAGTATTTCCAATTTCCAATACTTTTACTTCTACCCCGCTACATCTCGGATCCAAATATTGTACTTTTACTCCACTACATTTATTTGAAAACTTGAGTTACTAGTTACTTTGTTTTTGATTATCATTATTTGATTATTACAAAATATACATTAACCACTTCAACCCTATATACATTTCGGCCATTTGAAAATAGCAGATCTACAAGCTAACAATGTGTCGTGGTGCAACGCATTGTGAGCTTGTAGATCTGCTATTTTCAAAAGATGTTTATTCATTTGAAAACTTGAAATGGGACATTCTGCGTAATAATTTGGTACTTTAAGTACATTTTGATACCAATACTTTTGTAATTTTTTGATTCCGGGCTTTTATTTGTAACAGAGTATTTCTATATTGCAGTATTGATACTTTTACATAAGTAAAACATTTGAGTACTTTTTCCACCACTGGTTACTTTCCCTCTGTATAGCCTCCTCGGTCAGTGTGCAGTGAGAGCTGTTCCCCTGGGACCCGTGTGGCCAGAAGGAAAGGAGAACCTGTGTGCTGCTTTGACTGCATTGCTTGTTCTGAGGGAGAGATCAGCAATCAGACAGGTTGGTATAATGTCTTACTGACTGTACCATGTCCTGTTTACATTTCTGACAAATAAAATATTCAATCAGTCAATCAATACATTACTAGTCCATACCTGGTTTACTAGCATAGAGAAAAAATCTTGAAAATTACCACATACAGTAACTGTATAAAAGTCCCCGTCCACCGATTGGTCATATGTCACTGTAGTAATAATAATAATAACTAGAAAAAGTGCTCCTCGGAGCACAACTCTCCGCCAGAAGACTTGTGTTGGTTCGAAGGTCGCGAAGGTCGCTATCCCTCTTGTATATGTAAGTGTCCTATCCATCCTGTCTGGGTAAGTGTCCTCTTCCGTTCATTCTGTGTAAGTGTCCTATCCCTCCTGTCCTATCCGTCCTGTCTATGTAAGTGTCATATCCCTCCTGTCTATATAAGTGTCCTATCTGTCCTATCTGTCCAATAAGACAGATAGGAACAATTGGACCGCGACTACTTACTTGACTACTTCCGGTTCGAAGGTCTGGGAGTGAGCTAGTGGCCGGATTTTCGGTATTGGAATCTGGCTTATCACAGTGACACATGTATTTATAGGTCGCTATCCCTCTTGTATATGTAAGTGTCCTATCCAACCTGTCTGGGTAAGTGTCCTCTTCCGTTCTGTCTGTGTGAGTGTCCTATCCCTCCTGTCTGTATAAGTGTCCTATGTCATATCCCTCCTGTCTATATAAATGTCCTATCTGTCCTATCTGCCAATTATGTATCAGCCATGCAGCCATTTCATGGTTCCCGTCTTACCTCACTCTGACAGTGGCGGAGACACTGTCAGAGTGATGCCATGTATATATAGGCCCGGTGGCGTCACTAGCCAATCAGATCACAGTATTTCACGTGTCACGTGAGGCTTGACCAATCGGTGTGTCATGTTTAGAAAGTGAAAACGCAGTGATAACAATACTCTCCTGGCGGAGAGTAACTAGAAAAAGTGCTCCTCGGAGCACAACTCTCCGCTGTTGGGAATGTTGGGAATGTTCTATCTGTATAAGTGTCCTATCCGTCCTGTCTGTATAAGTGTCCTATCCCTCCTGTCTGTATAAGTGTCCTATCCGTCCTGTCTATGTAAGTGTCCTATCCGTCCTGTCTGTGTAAGTGTCCTATCCGTCCGGTCTGTGTAAGTGTCCTATCCAATTGTTACAGTATCCGCCATTTCTCAACCATTTCGTGATTGTTCCTGTCTTACCTCACTCTTACCAGACTTGTGTTGGGAATGTTGGGAATGTTCTAATTCTTATGTTCTAACTGTCCTATCCATAAGTATAAGTGTCCGATCCGTCCTGTCTGTATAAGTGTCCTATCCGTCTTGTCTGTATAAGTGTCCTATCCGTCCTGTCTATGTAAGTGTCCTATCCCTCCTGTCTGTGTAAGTGTCCTATCCCTCCTGTCTGTATAAGTGTCCTATCCGTCCTGTCTGTATACTGTAAGTGTCCTATCCGTCCTGTCTGTATACTGTAAGTGTCCTATCCGTCCTGTCTGTGTAAGTGTCATATCCCTCCTGTCTATGTAAGTGTCCTATCCGTCCTGTCTGTGTAAGTGTTCTATCCGTCCTGTCTGTATAAGTGTCCTATCCGTCCTGTCTGTATAAGTGTCCTATCCGTCCTGTCTGTATAAGTGTCCTATCCGTCCTGTCTGTGTACTGTAAGTGTCCTATCCGTCTGTGTAAGTGTCATATCCCTCCTGTCTATATAAGTGTCCTATCTGTCCTATCTGCCAATTATGTATCAGCCATGCAGCCATTTCGTGATGGTTCCTGTCTTACCTCACTTTGACAGTGGCACAGACACTGTCAAAGTGATGCCATGTATTTATACAGTATTTCACCGTATTGTCACGTGTCACGTGAGGCTTGACCAATCGGTGTGTCATATTTAGAAAGTGAAAACAAAACTCTCCTGCGGAGAGTAATAATAACTAGAAAAAGTGCTCCTCGGAGCACAACTCTCCGCCAGAAGACTTGTGTTGGTTCGAAGGTCGCGAAGGTCGCTATCCCTCTTGTATATGTAACTGTCCTATCCATCCTGTCTGGGTAAGTGTCCTCTTCCGTTCATTCTGTGTAAGTGTCCTATCCCTCCTGTCCTATCCGTCCTGTCTATGTAAGTGTCATATCCCTCCTGTCTATATAAGTGTCCTATCTGTCCTATCTGTCCAATAAGACAGATAGGAACAATTGGACCGCGACTACTTGACTACTTCCGGTTCGAAGGTCTGGGAGTGAGCTAGTGGCCGGATTTTCGGTATTGGAATCTGGCTTATCACAGTGACACATGTATTTATAGGTCGCTATCCCTCTTGTATATGTAAGTGTCCTATCCAACCTGTCTGGGTAAGTGTCCTCTTCCGTTCTGTCTGTGTGAGTGTCCTATCCCTCCTGTCTGTATAAGTGTCCTATGTCATATCCCTCCTGTCTATATAAATGTCCTATCTGTCCTATCTGCCAATTATGTATGGTTCCCGTCTTACCTCACTCTGACAGTGGCGGAGACACTGTCAGAGTGATGCCATGTATATATAGGCCCGGTGGCGTCACTAGCCAATCAGATCACAGTATTTCACGTGTCACGTGAGGCTTGACCAATCGGTGTGTCATGTTTAGAAAGTGAAAACGCAGTGATAACAATACTCTCCTGGCGGAGAGTAATAAATAATAATAATAGCTCAGATTTATGTAGCGCTTTAAGTACCCAAAGTCGCTTTACATAAACAAAGGGAAGGAACCAACTTTATTTAAGAGGAAAAACAATGGAAGACAGTGCTACATTAAAAAGATAAAAGGTTAAGCATGGGTTGGGGAGGCATCTTAACCAGACCTCAGCTGGGAAAGGCTATCTTGAAGAGGTGGTAGTGAGGTAGTGAGGTTTTGAAGGAGAGGAGGAAGGGGGCATTTTTCAGGTGGTTGGGGAGTGCATTCCAGAGGGGGGCAGCCCCACGGGGCCTCACTGTTACTACTACCCCTGCTGTGAGTTATTGCTGACACAATTAACCTCTTGTAATTAAAGCTTCTGTGCTTCGACCCCCCCCCCCCCCCCCACACACACACACACACACACACACACACACACACACACACACACACACACACACACACACACACACACACACACACACACACACACACACACTTACACACACACACACACACACACACACACACATTCTTGAGTGAGAGTTCACAGAAATGTTAATAAACATGTTAAAAGTGAAGTATTGATTTCCTCACTCCTTGCCATTTTTAAATGGCCATGTGCAAGACAGATAGGCAGACAGACAGACAGACAGACAGACAGACTTCTCTGTCCCTTTAATGCCATCTTTGCTAGACTCTACAGAGTGCACCGGTTGTCCAGAGGACTTCTGGTCCAGTCCCCAGCATGATGACTGTGTCCCTAAGAGCACGGAGTTCCTCTCCTACCATGAGCCCCTTGGCATCTCCTTGACAACCATCTCATTGCTAGGCACAATTAGCTGTGCCACTGTCCTGGGAATCTTCATCTACCATCGAGACACACCCATGGTCCGCGCCAACAACTCGGAACTCAGCTTCCAACTGTTGATGTCACTCAAATTGTGTTTCATGTGCTCACTTCTGTTCATTGGCCGTCCCAGACTCTGGACTTGTCAGCTGAGGCATGCAGCATTTGGCATCAGCTTTGTGCTGTGTGTCTCGTGTATCCTGGTGAAGACCATGGTGGTGTTGGCCGTGTTCAAGGCCTCCAAGCCTGGGGGTGCAGACATTATGAAGCTGTTCGGTGCTGTACAGCAGAGAGGAACCGTTCTGCTTCTTACTTTCATCCAGGCAACAATCTGTACAGCCTGGCTTGTGTCTGCCTCTCCAACGCCTCATAAAAACACAAAATACCACAGTAATAAGATAGTCTATGAGTGTGATGTGGGATCAACAGTTGGTTTTGCAGTGTTGTTAGGTTATATCGGATTACTGGCTCTCCTCAGCTTCGTCCTAGCATTCATGGCAAGGAATCTTCCGGACAACTTCAATGAAGCCAAGTTAATCACGTTCAGCATGCTGATCTTCTGTGCCGTGTGGATAGCCTTCATCCCAGCATATATCAGCTCTCCAGGCAAATATGCAGATGTAGTGGAGGTATTTGCCATTTTAGCATCTAGTTCTGGCCTTTTGGTGGCACTGTTTGGACCAAAGTGTTACATAATAATTTTTAAACCTGAGAGAAACACAAAGAAGTCTATCATGGGTCGTGGTGCCACCAAGACATAGAAGCAAAATTTCAATTATAAGGAATTTTCTCTGTGTGTATTCAATAACAATACGTATATACTGTATGGATATCTTTGATTTGCTGAAAAGCTTGTTATAGATTCCATTTTCTACCAGATTAAACTAAAGCAATCCAGTCAGAGATGCAAACATCTATTAATTATCATAAAGACAAGTTTGTAAACAAGTTGATTACCGTCCCTTAAAGACTAAGTTTGGTGATTTTAGTCCTAGATGAGAAGAATTCTCTGTGGGGCAAAGTACACAGGTAAGCAAAAGGAAAAGTATGTATATAGCTTTAATATCCTATTAAAATATAAAAACTGTCCGTCTTCAAACTCGAAGCGTGCAGCGGTGCCCGAGAGAGTGCGGTGCCCGCCGTCGAGTAGTTCGGATATCCAACCAATATGTCCATATAAGGGCATTCCAATATATGGGCATATACTGATGACATCAGGGATCTCCATATATGGGCATAAAAGGGACAAGGACAAAAGCCCCAACACAATGACTCAGACTTATTGGTCAGAATGGCAGTGCAGCGTAGGTGTGAGGTCTGCATAGCGGCCCAAACCTGTCTAGTAGCAACAAACTTATCCTTTAGCTATTATTCCATTCATTTAACTTTAAATAAAGCTGTGATGTCAAAGAAATTGCTTTGATGCGTTTTGGTCAATCATTTTTATTTAAATTTCAGTTATAATTATGTTGAAGAACCCCATATGTGTGTGTGTGTGTGTGTGTGTGTGTGTGTGTGTGTGTGTGTGTGTGTGTGTGTGTGTGTGTGTGTGTGTGTGTGTGTGTGTGTGTGTGTGTGTGTGTGTGTGTGTGTGTGTGTGTGTGTGTGTGTGTGTGTGTGTGTGTGTGTGTGTGTGTGTGAATGTGTGAACAAAGTGCTCCATTCACTGTTACATTATAGCTCTCTACTGTGCTCTTCAGGTGGATCAGAGTATGACAGCATGGTGAGAGAGCTGGTAGCTCTTAATTAACTCATTAATTAGCCATAATAGTTTCTGTTTTAAACAATGTTTGTTGCCTTTCAAGTTCAAATTCATCAACATGCAACAAAAACCCAGCAATCAATGAACAATGCAATGGTTTATTTTAGTCACACATTCGTGTGACAGCAAAAGTGACAATTTGCTGCAGGACCAGTCGCTCAAAGGGCTTCTGTGACCGGCTAGTCAATAGCCAAATGACTGAGGGACAACATATTTAATTGGGGACCGGGACAATGCAGGATGTCTTCCACAGATGAGGCACCTTCCCCAGCCTCAGAGAAGCCTCACATATATACTTAAACACTTAAACTTTCAAAATAATATGAACATACAAGGTTTTTGCCTGACAACATTAGCAATACTGAAGTTATCATAATAATCAGACACACCTAACAAACATTTGGCACACATGCACACCTTAATCAAGACTTAAAGGTACAGGTGCACCCCAGGTAAATTTACACACAGGGGTTCCACATCTAAATGATTCACAATAAGGAAACAAATGCTGTAACAGTGTAGAAATGGAACCAAATGGACCCGTAATGTCGGAGTTCAATTGGCATGACTATAGAACTTTATCTCTGGATTGAGGTCACAGAGATAAACGATTATTTATCAAACTAGAGGTTTGGGCCAGCCCTCACACCTACGTCACACCAGGTGTCTGAGCAGCCCGACTTGCAGCATGCCACTTTGGCTTTTTGGCAAGGCGCTCCTCAGCTCCTCAGTCTCAGCACCCGATGTACAGCATCCTGCCGACAGCTTTGGGCACGTCGATCGCTTCTTGTGGCCCTTAAAGCTTGCATTCTGTCCAAAGCTGTTTTAGCCCTTTAATCAGAAGCTGGAGTTGATGATTGATGATATAGAAGTGCACACACTGGACTGGACTAAACTTCAAATCGGTTCTCTAGGCGTATCAGGGGCCCCCTGGGGCCCCCTGTGCAGATTGGTTTTGTGTCTGACGGGCCTCATTGCATGTTGAACATCTCCATATATGCATTTGACAGGGTTTCTGTTGTGTCTGACATCAGAAAATCGCCATAATGCCATTATGTGCATTTGACGGCCCCTGGGGCTCCTGCTGTGCATTTGGTTTATGTCGTGTCTGACATCAATGCACGTTTATCCATTATGTGCATTGACTCCATTTATGTGCATTGACTCCATTTATGTGCATTGACTCCATTTATGTGCATTGACTCCATTTATGTGCATTGACTCCATTTATGTGCATTTGACGGGGGGCACCATCCATTAGGCAATTTTAATATA
>NC_139959.1:38654682-38664682 GCF_963454915.1 Gymnoscopelus microlampas | reverse complement strand
GAGCAAGACGCTGAACCCCTAATTGCTCCTGATGAGCAGGTTGGTGCCTTGCGTGGTTTCCTCCGCCATTGGCGTATGAATGTGTGTGGGTAAATGTAATGCACAATCTATGTAAAGCGCTTTGGGTAAAAAGCACTATACAAAATGCACCATTTACTTATTTATCATTTAAATGGGTGAGGCCGTGCTTGGACTCGCCACCAACAGCGTGAGCCATGGTGGGGCGGGGTGTGGCTTCCAGAACACAGGAGTGTTCTGTGGCAGCATAGTATGTATGACATGTATGACATTCATACCCTTGAGCCCTCCCGATTCTCAAAACGAACTGCCTTTGATTATTCTGGCGTAGTATGCAGCTACCTTTATCAAGAACGAGCACTCCTTTCAAAGTAATAGGGCGACTGAGTAGAATACGGTGGCCGTGTCCATTGAGTTCAGTGGAGAAGTGGCGCCCTGTTCTATTCGGTTCCACTTTCTATATTCTTATCTTGTTGTATATTTTACAGACGGTCTACACATCACCCCAACATTTTGTCGCTTGTACCTGTCCTGAGTGACAAATAAAGCCCTCTTGATTCTTGATTCATAACCGCTTAAAAAGCAGCTGTCTGGGTATGAAGAATCATGACATCTCCAGTGAAGGAAGTGAAAAAGGCTGGTCGATGGCTCAAGGCTCCATAAAGCAGACAGGTCCACAATTACATCTTAGGTATTTTATTTACCTCTCGACGATTAACAGACAGTGCAAGCCGACAGATACAAAAATAAATAAGACTGGCCAAAAGCCAACGTTCCAACAATAGGAAACAGAAATGAACACTTAAAGCTAAACTTCCAAAAAACAACAAATCAGGAACTCAAGAGACAGTTAACCAGTGGTGGAAAAAGTACTCAAATGTTTTACTTAAAAAGTATCAATACTGCAATGTAGAAGTACCCTGTTACAAGTACATGTCCGGAATTCAAAAGTGACTTGAGTAAAAGTACAAAAGTATTGGTATCAAAATGTAATTAAAGTACCAAAAGTAAAAGTACTAAAATGTTTGAAAATAGCCGATCTACAAGCTCACAACGCGTCGCGATGCGACGCGTTGTGAGCTTGTAGATCTGCTATTTTCAAATAGCTTAGGTATAAAATAGGGTTGAAGTGGTTAATGCATGTTTCATAATGTAATAATTTATATCTGCAAAGTAACTAGTAACTAAAATTTTCAAATAACTGTAGGGGAGTAAAAGTACAATATTTGCCTCTGAGATGTAGTGGAGTAAAAGTAGAAATATAGACAATTGGAAATACTCCAGTAAAGTAAAAGTACCTCAAAATTGTACTTAAGTACAGTACTTGAGTAAATGTACTTAGTTACTTTACACCACTGCAGTTAACAGGCTATACAACCTTCCACGAAGGCCCTGGCATCTTTCTCCTAACGTCGTCTAGCTATAATTTACTACAATCTCTGGCTGCTGATTCGGGATTCGGTTTGGCTTTTCAAAATAAGTCAGTAAATAAGTCAATCTGACCCTAGATCTACTTGGAGGCATTAAAAACACCGGTCGCGTCTTTCCAGTCCAGTTTCAGGCTTTTATGTATGTAAGGTCCAGGAGGTTGTCTGATTCCTCGCAGCATATGTGATGCGTTTCTGTCACATTGGAGTCTCAAACAAGGTTGTTTCTTACAATAATACGCAATGTTTCGTGAAATTACACATTTACACCTGTGATTTATCTTTTTTGGCTGTGTACGATAGTTTTCTTTCAAATACGATAATTGTAAGCCTCCGGTACGACAATTTAACATTTCCCATCTGGCAACACTGATTGTACATTCCTTCCTAGCATTCAAAACCATCTATACTTGCAATCCTCTGGAATCCTTTCTACTGTTAAACGCTGGAACATATTTCCGTTTGGCCTTTAGGCTTTGTAAACAAACATTTCACAGGGCAGATATGAGAAATAACTCAATTGTATACTGTGCTACGACGAAATGTTCATGAATAGCTAAAACAAAAATGAGCAGATCTGCACTGTCACTTCTCAACAGTAGTTCTCTGGGTGAAAGCAGGGAGAGAGCCTAGCTATAAACAAAGATAAGAGAGGACCAAGTTGTACCCTAAACCAGTGGTATTCCTATGAGAAGCATTGGGAACCTCTAGTAGGAGAGCGGAGGAGGACCTGAGTGTTCTGGTTGGAACATAAAACTCCATAGAGTCCTTGATATATGAAGGTGCTAAGTTATTAAGTGCTTTGTAAACAAATAAAAGTGCTTTCAAATCAATTCTAAAAGATACAGGTAGCCAGTGTAGTGTTGACAGGACTGGACTAATGTGATCTCTTCTTCTGGTATTTGTTAAATATAAGAAGTAGAACAGTATACTATAGGTATAAGTATAATAAGTATAATTCTACCGCAGTTCCTCCTCAGTATCAGACATAATTTCCCAGTCGTTTGCATTCCTACTTGTATTTGTTTATATGGAGCTTGGGTGAGTTCACCAGGCTGGACTTCTTCCTCTGCTGACATTAGAAAACATTATTTACGGAATGTTCTCTGAATGTTGGGGGTGGGGCGGGTTTAGCCCTTCAAACACACATTTCCAAAATGTGCTGTTTTTTTTATACCATTATTAGATTTTCCAGCATTTCAAAATGATGTGTTCTCTTGTCTTTAGTCACATTTAGTTTACTGTATACTGTAGAATGGATCGTTACATTTAGGTGGAATAGATTACATTTAGGTGATGTTAGTTTTACATCAGGCCAGTATTTTGAGCTGCGGTAGTCTAGGTTGAATGGATTACATTTAGAGGAATTTAGTGGAAGCCGACTTTAGGTCGACCTAATTACCTTTTCCTGCTTCTCTCTCTTTCCCTGTCTTTCCCTTCCTGTCCCCCTTCCTCTCTCTCTCGCTCTCTCTCTCTCTCTCTCTCTCTCTCTCTCATCATAACACTATTCAGAACAACTCTTCCATATTATCAAGTCAGAGTTAAGACTTACACACATCCCATGTAGAATTGTGTGTGTGTGTGTGTGTGTGTGTGTGTGTGTGTGTGTGTGTGTGTGTGTGTGTGTGTGTGTGTGTGTGTGTGTGTGTGTGTGTGTGTGTGTGTGTGTGTGTGTGTGTGTTTGTGTGTGTGTGTGTGTGTGTGTGTGTGTGTATGTGTGTGTGTGTGTGTGTGTGTGTGTGTGTGTGTGTGTGTGTGTGTGTGTGTGTGAACTTGAATGTGTGCGTGCATGTGTCAGACAGAACATTCTTTTATGAGTGTGTAATCGTTGCTTCAAAGCAAATCTCTCAACACAACATAAAACACAGACGCACGTGTGCGCTCACACAACACACACACACAGAGTTGTGTTTTTCCAACATGTTAACGACTCGTAAGACTAAAAATAGCCAATCTGCAAGCTCACAACGAGCCATGATAGCTTATAGGTCGGCAATGTCTTTCTACAGTAACTATCTTTTTTTATATATAATGTATAATAATATATAATGACCCATAAATGCAAGTTATGATTTTGTGCAACATGTTTATGATATTTGACAAGAACTCAAGCCCCTCTTGTGATCTTTGGCGGCCCCAAAGCGGCGCCAGACCCCAGATTGGGAAACACAGAGTTAGGAAACAGGCGTTTTGTGATTGCAGAGGATCTAGCACTGTAACTCTCCATGTGATCGGTCTGTTAATGTTAATGTGTATGTCACATGTCAGGGGGAGGATTTCAGATTGTATAATGTTCTCCCAAATGTACTCATGGTTGATGATCAGATTAAATTGTGTCATGGGTCATGGGGAGTTACTTTTAAAGGTGCTGCAAGCAATGTTTTTTTTTTCTTTCTCTTTTTCTTTTCAGTAACAAGGAGTATCCTCATTTCTCCAGGTCTTTAATTAAGAGGAAAAAAATAATAATCAGGATACCAATGTCATCCAATCAGGAGAGAGAACCATTTATCAACTGTGTTCCAGTTCCAAATGTGTCTGTTTTTTAATGTATTTGTATTATTGTTTCATCACCAGTTTCACTTATTTATCCTGTTAAATATATAAGTTCTCACTCCTGATCGGATGAAATTGGTATCCTGACCTGAAAATGTATTTTCTGTTTAATAAAGAGCTGGAGAGACATGCAGGGAGACCCCTGTTACTGAACAAACTCTACAGCACTGATTACTATCAGAATATTACATACATTTAAATGAAGCACATATCTTATGGACCCGCTATGGAGTCACTGACTGCTTGTCTAATCTGAATAATGTTGTCAGTGAAGAAGGAGGCAGATTTATATCAGGCTCTGGTGGATAAGAGTTCAGAGGCTACTGACACAGGAGGGTTTGTTAGCCTGTCCACAGTAGTAAACAAAGCATGTGCATTAGTCAGTGGTGGTAACATTACTCAAATTTTTCATGTATCACAAGTATCAATACTGCAATGTAGGAATACTCTGTTACAAGTAAAAGTCCGGTATTAAACATTTACGTGTGTAAAAGTACAAAAGTATCACAAGCGTCACAATGCTTCGCATCGCGATGCATTGTGAGCTTGTAGATCGGCTATTATAAAATCTACAAAGTAACTAGTAACTAAAGTTTTCAAATATTTGTAGTCGAGTAGACGTAAAAGTACAGAAAATTGGAAGTACTCGTAATAAAGTAAAAATACCTCAAAATTGTTCTCAAGTACAGTACTTGAGTAAATGTAGTTACTTTCCACCACTGTGCATTATTCTGGCAATTATATCAGAGAAGGGCCGCCTTGCATTTCTCAGTTCCAAATGATGAATTGCAGCTGTAGGGAGGAAACCTTGTATGTCCAAAACTATTACTGTTCATAAAATGAAAAGAAGAAGAAGCTGTGTTTCAATTCACAAGCTCTTGTCAGTGGTTCAATATTTACAGTATAAAACCCATAGACGGACAGCGCCTGGTGGCGCTATAATAGGGCAATGTTAAAAGGGTGGCATTTGTTCCTCAGCCGCAGCGTTGTGTGAATGTGTGTGAAAGGTTTCACCGCTATCGGACGCTGCGTTCGTGATTTGCAGCATTTTGTTTTGTTCGAAACGGGCCACTCCTGCAAACTTCTGTCCATCTTAGCCAATCAGGATGGAATATGAAAAATCTAATGACTATAGAGATCATGTGTACCGATTTATGTAAAATATGGATAAAATCTGAAGTTGGCTTCCTGGTGGCGCTATAAAAGGCAGATGTGAAAAATGCAGGCAAAGGTTTTTCCTTGGCCTCTAGAGAGTGCGCATACAAAGTTTTACACAGATCGGTGCAGTTCTAGGTAAATACAGGAATGGGCCTGTTATAGCGCCACCATGAGGCTGATTTGAAAAATGTCAAGTGGCATATCATCCTCGGCCTAGTGGGAATGTGTTCTGTGTTCATGATTTGAGGCATTTTGTTCAAAACAGAGCACTCCTGCAAACTTTGGAAGCCAATCTTGGATAGAATATGAAAAATCTGAAAGACCCAATACAATAATTAACACAGTAATTAACACCGTAATTAGGTGGACTAGGGGGACACACAAACGTGAATGTTGTAGATGTTTTGTACGTTGTCCTGTTGAGTGGAAAAACACAGAGAAATCACTGCTGCTGCTGGTGTGAATTTGGCATCTCTCCCTGTCTCTCTCTCTCTCTAGCTTCCTCTCTATCTATGTCTCTGTCTCTGTCTCTGTTTCTGTCTGTCTGTCTGTCTGTCTGTCTGTCTGTCTGTCTGTCTGTCTGTCTGTCTGTCTGTCTGTCTGTGTGTCTGTCTGTCTGTCTGTCTGTCTGTCTGTCTGTCTGTCTGTCTGTCTGTCTGTCTGTCTGTCTGTGTGTCTGTCTGTCTGTCTGTCTGTCTGTCTCTCTCCAGATGTATCTGGTCGCACCCATTTCCTTCCGTCTATTCAATAGAGCTCTGCCCCCCCCCCTCCCCACCCCAACTCACAGTTACATGTAAACTCTTGTAGGTCAACTTTTAGCTCCCATAGTAGAATAATGTAGTAATAGGATCAGATCCTAGACCAGTGACAATACAATCAACCTATAGTAAGGAGTACAAGGATAATTATAATGATAATTCATTTATTTTTATAGCACTTTTTTAAAACAGAGTCACAAAAGAGC
Source organism: Gymnoscopelus microlampas (assembly GCF_963454915.1). Classification (NCBI taxonomy): domain Eukaryota; kingdom Metazoa; phylum Chordata; class Actinopteri; order Myctophiformes; family Myctophidae; genus Gymnoscopelus; species Gymnoscopelus microlampas. The sequence continues at coordinate 38,658,562 of NC_139959.1, read as the reverse complement.
ACTGACCCAACCATGAAGATAAAACAGCACAGTAAAAGAAGAAGATAATAACGTTAATTAAAACAATAAATCAGAGATAAAAAAAACAAACAAACAGCAACTTAGAGTCACAGTGAAATGACATTTTCTGAAACGGCCTCACAACGAATCAGAAGGTCCCATCCCTTCAGGCTATGGAACGGTGGCCCATCCCTTCAGGCTATGGAACGGTGGAATCTCACTCACTGCAGCCGGGTGTAGCTGAGGGCTAGTGTTTGTAGCCTGCAGGCTGACTCTGCCTAAGGGAGAGAGAGACAGCCAATGTGAAGCATTTTTGTCAGTATATTGCTTTTTTCTAATCTATGTTTTCAGAGACATATTTTAGTGTACTGATTAAGTTAAAAATGAGTAATACACCTTCTGGACGTCTGGACGTCATCTTGAATGAGATTCAAAACTGAGTAGCTCTATCTGTAATTAAAATCAGCTGTGTTTGGAGGAACGTGAGCTATTGGAATCACGCAATTCATAAGAGTCTATCTATGTCATCACGCAGTATGTTTGCTTTTACAGGAAGTAATTAAGATTGGTCTTTTGATATAAAAAATACTCATAAATGGCATCTATTGTTAGGTGTGTCCATATTATGACCACAGATATTCTCTTTAAGTGTGAAATTTTTTTTTTTCTCTAAGGTGAATCTTTGAAGTTTGTAGCTTGTGGGTTAGCTTTTAGATCTAATTGAGTCTTGTAGCTTGTGAGCTTGTAGATCTCATTGAAGCTTGTAGGTTGTGAGCTTGTAGATCTATTTGAAGCTTGTGAGCTTGTAGATCTCAATGAAGCTTGTAGCTTGTACATCTCATTGACGCTTGTAGATTGGGAGTTTGTAGATCTAATTGAAGCTTGTTGTGAGCTTGTAGATCTCATTATAGCTTGCAGCTTGTGAGCTTGTATCTCTTCGTAGCTTGAAGCTTGTGAGCTTGTAGAGCTCATAGAAGCTTGTAGCTTGTGAGCTTGTGGATCTAATTGAAGCCTGCAGCTTGTGAGCTTGTAGATCTCATTGAAGATAAATTATTAGACACATCAGATAGTTTCCGTACATAAAGCCCGATCACACCGACCAATGAGGCGAGTTTTAGGAACAACCAGGAGGATCACATCCTAGATCAAGGGTTCCCAAACTTTTCAGACCACAACCTCCCAAAATAATCATATTTGAACTGGGGACCCCCCACACTGACAAGCACTTGGAATTGTATGCATTATATTTAGTTTGACTAGTTTCCACAGAAAAATATTGTGAAAATAGCCGATCTACAAGCTCACAACGCCTCAATGTTTGCCGCTTTCTTACGCAACATTTGACAATTTGGACAATTTGGACAAATTGGCCTTTAAAAATGTCTTAAAAGTAATGAAATTGCAACTTAAAAAATGTGTAGATCCTGTATACACTTATACTGTATGTTGGTTTGTTTACTGTTGAGTGAGAATCAACTAATCATCTGTCCCGACCCCCAGTTTGGGAACCGCTGTCCTACATCAGTGTGTTGGTTAGAATCCTGAGAAACAAGCCTTTTGGCACAGCTGTAGAGCGAGGGGTGTGTGAGAGAGGACCACGTATAGGGGCAACACGTAGCAGGAAAGAAACCTTCTGCACACTGTCTTCATATGCAAACAATTCAAGGATTCTTTATAGGGATGTCCGATATTATCGGCCTCCCGATATTATCGGCCGATATTAGCATAAAAATTGATATCGGGAAAATATCGGTATCGGTTTTTGAAAAAAAAAAAAAAAACATTTTTTTTTTTGCTTTATAAATAAGTTACAGGAGTTCTTACTGTATATGGTGTGTGATATGAAATTTAAGCTTACCCTAATCACAATAATCCCCGCATATATCGGTATCGGTTGATATCGGTATCGGTAATTAAGAGTTGGACAATATCGGTATATCGGTTATCGGTAAAAAAGCCAATATCGGACAACCCTAATTCTTTATTGTGAAAACACAACGTTTTGGTCCTGAGACCTTCATCAGGTCATCTTAAAGCTATTTTTCACCACTAAGGGTTAACCCAGAACCTTTCATAACCAAACCTGGTTCTCTCAGGACAACTCATGAATGCATAAAGGACAAGTCATGAAGGATAAGATTTTTTTTTTTTTAAATATAAAATGAGAAATATATTTATTATGGTTCGGCAATGAATTAGATCTACTTTTAGGTACTCTGATAAAGTGCATCTCCCAACCATAGGGACTCTGAATCCCAATGCAATCTTTTTTTGCAAGACAGCAGTGGTGAGAGCAGCAGCATCAGCATGAGCAGCAGCAAAAGCAAGCAGGGTTGAGTATAGTGCAAACTTCCAGTTTAAATAGAGCGGTCTGAGAATGAAATGAGTGTGTGATTGGACGAGTTGGATGTGAACATGAAGCCCAATGGTCGGCCGCCAACAATTGCACTTAATTCCCTGACAGAACTTTCTCTGTGCATGTCTGTGCCAAGCGCGACCGGGGTTGCCACATCTGCTTATTATAATTTCCCTGCAAGATTTGATTTGAAAATAGCCGATCTACAAGCTCACAACGCGTCGCATCGCGACACGTTGTGAGCTTGTAGATCTGCTATTTTCAAATAGCTGATGTGTATGTTAAAGTGCTCATGTGGCCCATAGTTGCTTCTTTTGGGCTGGTTTTCCTAGACCTGGTTGCTTGTTTCTCTCACAGAATCTGGCAACACTGAGCGCGACGCTCATATCTTTCAAGGAGCCTGTGATGAGTTCTGTGGTGGATTTGTTTGTTTTTTACGTGTCTATTATAACCAGAACCAGGGAGGTACACAAAATGAATAGGAAAGGCAAAACAATTAAATCAAAATAACTTTGAAAGTACAAGTTCGGACTTGTGGGTTCCCAGAACTCAGGATTTGTACTACCTCCTGACTGAGATAGAGCCCAAATGATTAGGTCCTGAGTACCTCATCTGAAAACAGAGCCGTAGCGTATTGGAAACAGATCCAGAACCTGTGGAATATGTTAGATGGCACGATTCAGTTCGCTTCGTTTTTGAGAGCCATTAAAGAACTGACGAAGGAAGGTCTCAGGAGTTTTTGCACTTGTGTGTGGGAGTTTTCTTTTTTTCTACTACCTTTGTTATAACCTTGACGTTACAAGGATCTGGTCCTAGATCATCAGTGTGTGTTGAACTTGACATTAAAGGATCTGTTTCAGATCAGTGGCTCAGTGTGTGTGTTTTGGTTATAATCCCAACAGCAGGGGAGCTGATGCTGGATCAGAGTGTTTGTTTCCAGAAACAAAAGGCTGACTAGAAACACCTGGAAGTCACTGATGACCCCATGTGTCGCTGATTCAGGAGTTTACTGTTCCCCTGAAAACTGCCTTATTGTGTGAGTGTGTGTGTGTGTGTGTGTGTGTGTGTGTGTGTGTGTGTGTGTGTGTGTGTGTGTGTGTGTGTGTGTGTGTGTGTGTGTGTGTGTGTGTGTGTGTGTGTGTGTGTGTGTGTGTGCGTGCGTGTGTGTGTGTGTGTGTGTGTGCATGCGTGCGTGTGTGTGTGTGTGCATTTGAGAGGTGCTGAGTTAACAGAAGTATTCTAATTAAAGACGCTTGTATCGGAGAAATGCACACGCACGCACGCAAGCACAAACACAGACACACACACACACACGCGCACGCACGCACGCACACACACACACACACACACACACACACACACACACACACACACACACACACACACACACACACACACACACACACACACACACACACACACACACACAAGCACACATCATATTTGATAGAAGTGACCATGACCATGGCAACCACCTGTCCTAAGTCATGCTCTGTTGCCATGGTTATCAGGGCGAGGCGACCA
>NC_139959.1:38642182-38647182 GCF_963454915.1 Gymnoscopelus microlampas | reverse complement strand
ACACGCACGCACGCACGCACGCACACAGACGCACGCACGCGCGCGCACACACACGCACGCACGCGCGCGCACACGCACGCACACACAAATCCAAGAAAAAGATTAGGGACAAGAAAGAGGAGAAGAGATGGTGAGAAGAAAGATAGAGAACAATGGAGGAGATGAGAGGAGAGGAGATGAGAGGAGAGGAGAGGAGATGAGATGAGAGGAGAGAATACAGTGAATTGACATTTTGGCAAGATGTAAACAGTCATAACAATAAAATGTATTAAATTGAAATTAATCGACAAAGACAGAAATGGAGGGTTGAGTGGTGTGTGTCTGTGTGTGTGTGTGTGTGTGTGTGTGTGTGTGTGTGTGTGTGTGTGTGTGTGTGTGTGTGTGTGTGTGTGTGTGTGTGTGTGTGTGTGTGTGTGTGTGTGTGTGTGTGTGCGTGTGTGTGTGTGTGTGTGTGTGCGTGTGTGTGCATCCATCTGTTGAGACAGAAGATTATTTAGAATTGTAATTAAAATTCACCTACATATCTGTCAGACAGACAGACAGACAGACAGACAGACAGACAGACAGACAGACAGAGTGTGGAAAGCATGAACTTCTAAACATGGACAATTCTTTTTCATTGTTTCAAAACAATAAAGAAGCTGTTGTGAACCGTTTCACTGGTGAAGGAACATAATTATGTTAAATTCAACTAAAACGTAAATATCTAAGGTCCTACAGTATATGTTTTTATTCATTCTTGTTTTATTTATTTAATAATTGTGCAATTCAATGTACAGTAGGTGGTGTAAATCCAACATCATAAATGTGTTAACTAAATATATGAATAGTATAGTAAATACATATTTTTCCAGAGATGTATTTTTAGATAATAGAACGTGTAAATCATTGTTTTAATATTTCAAGACGTCTCCTTTTGTGTTACAGTTTTTAGAGTCACGTAATTCTATAAGCTGTAGTCTTATGTGTTAATCTATGCAAATGATGTCTCGCTTTATATGCAAATGACATCAGATTTTATATGTAAATGACTGTATATCTCATTTCATGGCTCTGCTTCTCTATTTTAATATGAATTGAAAACAAAAACTAAATGTTCCAGTTTTCATACTTTATAACAGCGATTCTCAACCTGTGGGCTGGGGCCCACTGGGGGTATTGCAATTGGGCCCGTAAATTATTGGCAATACATAATGATTTTAATCATAATGTAGTGTTAATATTTCATAGTGATACCAATAAGAACTTAAAGGAATAGTTCACCCAAACAAGTACCTGGCCCACCCATCAGAACAGAACCACTACTTTACCACATCATCACAGACAGACAGACAGACAGACAGACAGTGTAAAAGAGAGATGTAGAGAGAGTGAGAGTGACAGCTAGATGACACGCGTGCGTGCGCGTTTGTGTGAGATGACAGATTAGGACAGACAGGACACACGCGGTCACTCTCACACGTCCGCTGGCCTTTTTTACGGCTGTTTCTCACACATACACACACACACACACACACACACACACACACACACACACGCACGCACACTCACACACTCACACACACACACACACACACACACACACACACACACACACACACACACACACACACACACACACACACACACACACACACACACACACACACACACACATACACACACACACACACACACATCCTGCATGAATAAACCGTGTTTTGACTTTAAGTCAAATATTTTAACTGTGTTTTCCTGTGTGACGCAAAGGACAATGTTTGTGTCTGACCTGAGATCAGTTCTCTGTCACCACAAACACACATTTAAGACAAACTGTCAACGGGTGCAACAGTTAGTTGTGCTGATAGAACTATTTATAACTAATTATTATTAAGAAATCTTTGATAATCAGCCACAAACACAAAGTCTGGCCCACCGCCACAAACGCTGCTCTTTCGAAGATTCTTTCCTTTTTGGTTTTTCTTCTCATATTGTTGCTGTCGGGTGGTAACAGTATGTCCAAAAGTGTTACTTTTCAGGAAATGCAAAAAAAAGAACCCGTGTTCAGGCCGGGCCATTCACACCAAGCACGATAATAAGCATTGACAGCCATTCAAAATCTATCTGGGACGCAAACTTGACACCCAGTCGGAAAGTTGTGTTGATGAGGAGACTATTATGAACGCTATAGCTGGTAGGCTAAGTTTCATGACCTCACCTCCTTATAATTAATAATTAGAGTCAGATTATCCACACAATACACATATTGAAAGTGTCTTTCAGCCTCAGTGACACAGCTGGACCGCTCAGTGTGAGTTAAGTGCTACCGTTCACAGAACGTACAGTATTGTACATCAGTGTGGATGTATGCTCACATAATTATCGTTATAGCTGTAGTTATCTTGCTCAGTGTGAATGGCATGCACTTTCCAATGGATCCAACCGCATTCCATTGCATGAATAGAGGTGTGAAATTCCCTCTTTTGTCTCCACCTGACCTTGTGTCTGTTGTCTTTGAGTATTTCCGCGAATACAAATCATTCTCCGACATTCTAAAGGGATATTGTGGTTAATCATTCTTTCTTTGGGCTCGACATACCTGAACCAAGGCAATAATATTGTAACGCTGAACGCTGAACTATGAAACACAGTTTTTTTCCACAATCGTCTGTTGTAAAAACAAGACAAAAACCCCAGCTAATTCTGATTCTTGCTACTCGGAAGAATAAACGTACATGTCCACTATTTGTGCAATATTTTCATATTAACATATTGATTTCAATACAGACGTTTAAATGAATGACAGACAAACTATTTGAGCATTTACAATATCTGATGAAGTTATTTTTCACCCAAATTATTTCAGCAGATTTTTCTCACCCAAGAACAGCCTCAATCATGTTAATCATGTGAAATCAATTGTATTAAAAAAACACACACAATCTATTTAATCAGGTTGTAAATGTCAAGATAACCAGTTAACAACTTAACCTCTATGTAATTCCTTGTACATCAAACTGTGGCTTGTATATCTGTTATTTTTGCCAATAACGGTCGGTGAAGAGAGAAGACGCGACAATGAACGATAGATCTCCTCTCCTCTCCTCTCCTCTCCTCTCTTGTCCTTGCCAAGAGGACCAGTTGCCCAAGGGGAAATAAGTGGGAGTAGAGTAGAGACGGTGGTGTGTGTGTGTGTGTGTGTGTGTGTGTGTGTGTGTGTGTGTGTGTGTGTGTGTGTGTGTGTGTGTGTGTGTGTGTGTGTGTGTGTGTGTGTGTGTGTGTGTGTGTGTGTGTGTGTGTGTGTAGTACTAGTGGCAGGGGTTTGAAGTGGGCAATTATTAATAATTACCATACTATTGTAATACTGCCTTTAAGATGTGCCTGATAGATAGAAGAGCATGATAACTCTCTCTCTCTCTCTCTCTCTCTCTCTCTCTCTCTCTCTCTCTCTCTCTGTCTCTTGGTCTTTCTCTGTCTCTCTGTGTGTCTCTCTCTCTCTCTCTCTCTCTCTCTCTCTCTCTCTCTCTCTTCTCTCTCTCTCTCTCTCTCTCCCAGAGGCAGTAGGTGGATGATGTATAATTCATCAGTAGCCAGAGGCGAGTTAGCTAGCCGTGCTAATGCTAACGCCATTAACTCTCAATTAATGTTTATTCTACTGATCACTGAACTGCTGAGAGAATACACAAACACGCACACACGCACGTACGCACGCACGCAGGCAGGCACGCACGCACGCACGCACGCACGCACACACCCACACACGCATACACACATACACACATACACACATACAGCTCCAGATATATTCAGAATATTCAACATAACTTTGCTGTCCTTGAGAGATAAGTGTGCTGCTAGCTGTCTCCTCTAAGGCGGTGGTTCTCAAACCTTTTTGGCTGGCGACCCCCCAAAAAGACTTGGCCATGGCTCGGGACCCCCCTCCTTCATGACTCACTAATCTAACAACATACACGCACTGAACACATTTTTTTATGGATCATAGTATATCTTACTAACAGCCAGAATATCATAGGAGTTTTTATGGGGGGGCACTTGCCCCCCCTGGTGGCCGGCAATTTTTTTTCTTTTTTACTTTTTTTTTTATATATATTTTTTTGCCAATATATGGCAAGGATATGCAGAATATATGCTGCATATATGCCATATTCAAGTTCATATATGTACATATATGTGGATATATAGGAAATATATGTCTTTTCTATGTCCACATATATGCCACATATATGAATACATATATATATATAGACAATAGTTGCATATATAAAAACACACATGTTCATATATATCGCTGTTGACATTTTCTTAACCCATTCAATCAGGGAACGCATCTGTGTCATTTTAGATTATATACAAGTTAAATACAACCATTCTTTTTTATACTTTGGCTATTCAAAAATATCAGATCTGCTATTTTTGAAAAACCTTGAACATTTTGTGCAAATCTTTGAATACATTTTTTTTTTTAAAACAACATTTTTAACTCAAAGCTTTGCTTCTTTGGGGTCCCTGGAACAACATATTTTGATGGGGATCGGCGGCCGAAAACATACCATTTTGGGTGGTCCTTGACAAGGAGAAACACCACTGGTATATATTGTAGTATAATAGTTCTTCAGGAAAATTAAGACATTTGTTGAGACATTTGACAGTTACAAATGGTCGCTTTAAACAACTATATATTCAAACATTTGCACACATTTTCGAGATTTTTCAAAAATAGCTGATCTACAAGCTTGTAGATATCTGCTATTTTTGAATAGCCAAAGAAATGTAAATCCCCATGTGCTGTAGGGAGCGCAGAGCCTGTCTGTCTCATTGTGGCCAGTGCCACACACACACACACACACACACACACACACACACACACACACACACACACACACACACACACACACACACACACACACACACTTCCTCGCTCTCTTTCTTCCTCTGAATTCTTTTCCCTACTGTATTATATGACTGTGCTTTTACTGAAATATTAACAAAGAAAACAGATG
>NC_139959.1:38629682-38632182 GCF_963454915.1 Gymnoscopelus microlampas | reverse complement strand
AAATGTATGAATGCAAGAACTGTGACTTCTATTTCAGCACGGTAACTTTCTAAGAAGAGAAAGGATATACTGTAGTTTTAGCCTGATCTCAAAGAACACGGCGAAATAGCACAGATTGACAATTCTCAAAATAGACCCGAAAAGCTGTGCATAGGAGCCGTGAATCCCACGGTGAAATAACATGGGTTGCAAACAAGGGGCCAGCATGAGACCGATACGGAAGAGAGACAGTTCATATGAATGGCCTGTAGGTGGCCTGCAGGTGTCAGAAATAATATTCTCTCATTGTAAGCGGATGGGTTTTTGACGAACTTTAGACTAGATTTTCTTACCTTAATAAAAATTGTCATAAATACTATATGCTTCCAGTCGCTAGTTTAAAGTCTCCTTTCAATCATCATGATGTGCGCTTTGCTAAATTATGGTCCCATTTATTCTACAATTGATCATAAAGTAGGCTATGCTCCAGGAGGGGCGGGATGATTTGATTGACAACCTACACAACCAATAGCATTCATTCCCCGCCCCCGCTCTTGATTGACAAGCTACCCAACCAATAGCATTCTTTGGGGATTGTTTTCCGCTTCCCTGGTCACATGTCTGGTGACCCGCCCCCGCTTTGGTCACATGTCTGGTCTCAAGCAATAGCGTTTGATAGCCGACGTGCTGGATTGTATATATTAAAGATGGCGGATTGCACACAGGCCAAACAATAGGCTTCATTTTCGGTCTGTAGAAAGCAGAGGTGTGGCTTTGTCCATCTCTTTTATACAGTCTATGGTTGCAACCCGGAAGCAGAGCAGGCCCCACAACATGATTTACTACGATTCTGTGCCTAACTCGGTACATAACTCGGACGGTGCTGAGCAGGCTCAAGCGAACGTCGCAACGTTTGGCACGGCAACCCACTCGCTTTAGCTCGCTCCGTGGTCCCTCTCTCGTGGCTCCAGTTCGCTTGAGACTGCGCACCTCCGACATGGTCCAAAACAGTCAATGGAGGGGATTCGTGGCTCCTATGCACAGCTTTTCGGGTTTTCTAGTCCATTGGTTCTCAAAGTGGGGTCCGGGACCCCCAGGGGTACTTGAGGGGGTTTCAGGGGGTCCCCAGCTAAATGATGGATAGGAACCAAATGGACCCTTATGGGTTTGTAACTCTGAGAGTGTACAAATGGAACCAAATGGACCCTAACGGGTCCATTTGGTTCCATTTGTACACTCTCAGAGTTACATTAACATTGATTTTACAATATAAATGGGGGTCCCAGGGATAGAAATGCCATTAAATGGGGGTCCGTAGCCTAGTGCATGTCAAACTGGGGGTCCTTAGAAATGTCTTCTTTTTTTTACGGCTATAGCCGTAAAAATCTTCTTTTATGGGGGTCCCTGGATTATCTTTTCAAATGGCGGTCCACGGGCTAATAAGTGTCAATTTGGGGGTCCTTGACATGAAAAAGTTTGAGAACCACTGTTCTAGTCGTCTATGTACGGAATGTCAATCCGTGCTATTTCACAGCGTTGTATGAGATCTGGTTGGTAGTTTAGCTTGGAATCCATGTCGATGATGTCACTGGTAGTCAGGTTTCTGAACTGTCCACAGCCCTCCAATGAGACACAGAGTGAGAATGGTGCTTTAATAATGAGCATTTGTGAATCGTGAGAACCACCATCCACCATACTGGATGTGGTAAAACGTACAGAACATACCAGGGTTATTATAGTTAACTTAAACTAATTACAAATAGAATCCCCCCCCCCCCGAAAAAAAAAGTAAACTGAAATGAAAACAAATGAGGCTTTATGTTTTGAGAGCGAGGGAGAGAGAGAGAGAGACATAGAGACACAGAGACAGAGAGAAAGAGAGAGAGACATGCAGTACTCCTGTGGGTTTCAGGGTGTGTTAATATTTCTAATAGGTCTGTTATCAGCTCTCTGCCAGACGTAAACACACACACACACACACACACACACACACACACACACACACACACACACACACACACACACACACACACACACACACACACACACACACACACACACAACCACTCCCCCATCTCGTCTCTTTCATGTGTCTCTGCGTGAGAACTCCCACAATGCACTTCTTCTCTGTCAAAGAGAGCTGGAGGTCACACAGTGACTTTCTGCTGTGTGACAAACTACAAACCACTGTAATAAATGTGTGTGTGTGTGTGTGTGTGTGTGTGTGTGTGTGTGTGTGTGTGTGTGTGTGTGTGTGTGTGTGTGTGTGTGTGTGTGTGTGTGTGTGTGTGTGCGCGTGTGCGTGCGTGCAGGCTTGCCTGTGTGCGTGTGTGTGTGTGCGTACTGAAGTACTATACTTGTGAGGGCTAAATAGAAGAAGAAAAAATTACAGTTAAAAAACAATGGATAACTTAAACAACGCCATTGCAGGTGTTTGCGAAACAACATCAGCTTTATAAAGGCATCAACTGACTCAGTGACAGTGGTAGGCCATTCCAGAGAGTGCAATAAAGACACTGGG
>NC_139959.1:38617182-38627182 GCF_963454915.1 Gymnoscopelus microlampas | reverse complement strand
TACCTGACCCCACCTGTCCAGCTGTATGTCTACGTTAAAGGTACAGTATACCTTTAAATACTACCTATTAAAGGAATATTTCAATTATGTACTACGCATGATAATGCAGCATGGCAGATCTACAGTAGTAGGAATACATTTCCTACCAGACAGAGCGGAGGATCGTCCCCAAATATTTTGGATTACAGCTGCTTCCAATAATGAATTAGGCTACATTGCACATAAGTACTGTAGGTCAAATCTATTAAGCATGTGTCACTCGCTTGTAAAAATGATGCTATCTTAGAATAGATCTAGACCTATTTGGCAGTGCAGAAACATAATTGCCTTGACATTAACGAGCGTCAACGAGCATCAGTTGGACACAGACACACACACACCTGCCCTCTGCAGGGTTTTTCAACTGATTATGAACCAGGGACCACCACCCTGACTGAGAATCACCTGAGGACCACTGTTGTGTTGGGAGGGGTGATATGGGGGGAAAAGCTTGAAATTGAATAATGACTGTTAAGGGCTTAATTTAATTTGTTAATTCGAGGTGAATTAAATCAAGCTCTTAGCAGTTATTATTTAACTGAGATATGCTAGTAGTCCAAAGCTCAAAAACTCATGTTAACTTATTCATTGCAACTTGTATGAGCGAGCCAACACATGCGATTGATTATCGCCACATTTCCTAATAATGGTGACTCAACCAGGCAATCCGTTACAGTTTCCCACCCAATCCCTTCAGATTCTAGCTCCCATTTCTGTGGAAGTTTTTGACATCCGACTTCCCAGTAACTGCCAACATTGATCATCATCATCATCATACATCATACTGTTTCTCAACTAGTGGTCGATAAAATAGAATAAAATACAAATCTTCACTTTCCTACATAACTAAATGCATGGTCAGGGACCACATGCAATACCTTCACGGACCACCGGTGGTCCACGGACCACCAGTTGAAAACCCATGCTCTAAAGTGACTGGAGTGACTTGAATATGATGGAATATGATTAAGAATTACTGTGATTATGGTAAGCTCACATTTCATATCGCACACACCATACATGTAACTTTCACTGACCCCCTCCCAAAACATTTTTTTTTCAAAAAATATATTCTTTACATAAAATATATTTTTTAGAAAAAGTAGAAGGTCGACAAAGCCGGATGTACCACGTGTATTTGAACCAATGACCTCCAGCTACTTTACCACTGTGCCACCAAGCGCCAACAGTATTAGTATTTTTAAATGGCGGTATTTGTTTATCGTGTCTTCCAGAGAACAACGGGCGATTGGGTGTTCCCGTCTTCAACACGTCAGGCCACGCCCCCTACCACAACACCTGGAAGGAGGTGGAGCTTGCTGTTTCAACATTCTGGCCATACTACTACCAGGTAACACACACACACACACACACACACACACAGTGCCGGCTGCAGACAGTAATAAGCAGGGGGGCATTAATTATTCTAGGGGGGGCACCTGCCTGTCCCTCACGCACGCGCGCGCAGCGCGCGTGCGTGATGGACCCGTGCGTGCCGGCGCGAAGCGCCGGCGCGCGATTTTTTTCGGTTATTGGATGGATATTTTACTTTTTTGGGGTGTTTTGTAACTCTATTTCGGTTAATTCGGTTCATTTACCTTGCCCCTATATGCACCAACAACAAATACAATTACAGCATTAGGCCTATAATGTCTTTAATGTAATGTCGGCATTGCATCTCCACAGGCACAGACTCCACAGCGGGAGAAAAAAAAGGCAGGCTATACTGCGCTGCGCTGCGCTGCGCTGCTTGAAAAACATTAAAATAATAAAAACATCTGGCCAATCTGAACTGGGGGGGCACAAAGTCTAATCTGGGGGGGCATTGCCCCCCAATGCCCCCCCATAGGGCCGACACTGCACACACACACACACACACACACACACACACACTTTCTGAGTGGTGTAGAGAGCTCATTACTGCTGGTGGACTTGTACAGTATGTGTTGTGAGCTCAGCTTTTCGATTGGCTATTTTCGAATAGCCGAAGTATGACAGGGACTACGTGGTGAATGTATGTTTTGCAATAATTAAACAATGTATATAACTAGTAGGTATTTCTAGTTGGTTTGCTTCTGTGATGTAGTGGAGTTGACGTTTAAAGTATCGAAAAATGTAAAATACTCCAGTAGAATAAGTGCTTCAGTAAATGCAATTAACCACTGGAAATATGATATTTTAATTGCTTACATTTGTACTCTCTCAGAGTTAAATGAAGACTGTATGGATTTGACTGTGACAAATGGAAAATCTGCACTTGGAATGTTATTTTAATCTTTTTGTTCTCGTCTGTACATGTACCATATAATTACATTTGTATTTAATTGTTTCAATACTTAATCAGTATGTACTGTAGTTATTGATATGGGGGCATAAGGTTTAACGCAAAAATAGAACTCTCTCTCTCTCTCTCACTCTCACTCTCACTCTCACTCTCACTCTCACTCTCACTCTCACTCTCACTCTCTCTCTCTCCATCAGAAAGCCAATTACATCCCAGGCCAAATGTTTTGCCCGCACCCCCTCAGGTCAACTGTGTGTGTGTTGGTGTGTGTGTGTGTGTGTGTGTGTGTGTGTGTGTGTGTGTGTGTGTGTGTGTGTGTGTGTGTGTGTGTGTGTGTGTGTGTGTGTTTGACCTGCCTGACTTCACAAGCTGATGACGTATTGACTGGTGTGCACATGAGTACAGACACGCACGCGCACGCACGCACACACACGAACACACACATGCACACGCACACACTGGAGAGAAAAATTACGGAGAAACAGATTATGACAAAAATACATTTCTGTCTGTCTGATTTCTCTCTCTGTCTCTCTGTCTCTGCTAAGCAGTAGCCGTAATGACGTTTACAAACCAACGAGAATTAATTTAGGTCCCATGTGCATGGATTAAAATTCTCCGCTGTGGCGACGAATTTCCGTCATTAGGATTCCATCTAAGCTATATATGAGATCAGTGTAGATCCACAAAAAAATACAAAATAAAGTGGGTTGGGTGGGAGTGGGTATCGGTCAATATACAGAATAGAGTAGGTTACTATTAAAAATTCAATAATTCTCAAGGGCACGGTGGCGCAGTCGGTAGAGCTGTCGCCTCACAGCTATAGAAGGTCCTGGGTTCAATGGGGATGCTCTGTGCGCTGGGGGCGTGTCTCCTCCGCATCATCTGCGCATATACCCTGGGTGGGGTTGGCCAAAGGGCCTGCTCTGTGTGGAGTTTGCATGTTCTCCCCGTGTCTCCTACGGTAGTTAATACCCTCACAAAAACATCTAGTAACCGCCTCCCCCATGACAGCCTGATGGAGGGGAAAGGAACTGGTTGGAATAACGTGTTCCTTCCACGCACTACGTATTACCGGGGAAATCCCCCCATGTAAGGTGACAAGAAGGTCAGTTGGCTCTCATGCACTGAAGGAGGCATGAGCTCGGCCCTGGGCTCCCTAGGCTGTGGGGGGAGTGTAGCGCCCAGGATCACTTAGAAAATTGGCATTGGGTGAAAAAGGGTTACAAAATCGTGGGATAATAAAAAAAAAAAATCTCAATAACTCTCTCTCTCTCTCTCTCTCTCTCTCTCTCTCTCTCTCTCTCTCTCTCTCGGTTGGTCTCTTGTATCAACAGGAAGTTGTCATCAATGTTTAGTCCATCACTGATTCCTATTGATATTATTGAATGACCGTGATTGTGAATCACAATCAACACCTGGTTTGTGTGTGTGTGTGTGTGTGTGTGTGTGTGTGTGTGTGTGTGTGTGTGTGTGTGTGTGTGTGTGTGTGTGTGTGTGTGTGTGTGTGACCTAGTTTTATTAACCATGACTAGGAGCAGGGTGGTACTTCCTGTCAGCTCTGGGCTTCAACAGGAAGTGTGTGTTGCCAGTTTCTGTGATAAGACACACACACACACACACACACACACACACACACACACACACACACACACACACACACACACACACACACACACACACACACACACACACACACACACACACACACCCGATGACATAATTTCCTCCACTCTTTTTGTCACTGCTCTCTCTCTCTCTCTCTCTCTCTTTCTCTTTTTCTCTCTCTCTCTCTCTCTGTCTCTCTGTCTCTCTGTCTCTCTGTCTCTCTGTCTCTCTGTGTCTCTCTCTCTATCAATTCAGTTCAGTTCAGTTCAATTCAAAGGAGCTTTATTGGCATGAGAAAACGTACATTTACATTGCCAAAGCAAAAAAAATGGAACAACACAATCACAACTTAGGAAGGAAACTATCTTACAAAACTAACATACATATAACACACAAACATTATAGTCAGAAATAGTTATATATCCACATAGGAAAGGTTAGCTTAGTATAAACTTTTGAAACAGTCGACTGCAGTATTTCAATGTTTCGCATTCACTTGGTATAAAACCTCTGTGACAAGTAGTAGCTTGCTCTAGTTCACATGTACCGAGGTCACCGAGGTCATTTGGTGTAAACAGTGCAGGGATACACACAATGATTTTAGTCCTTAAGGTGGATGGACATTAGACATCCTTCTCCTGTCAGCAACAGCTCACAATGTTTGCACATTGTTGTACTTCACCCAACAGATATAGGAGTTTTTTTTTCTTTTGTCTTTAGTCGTGTTTTCAAACTCTCCTTGGGTGATCGTAATCTGTGGGAAGTATGTGTCTCTGATGTCTTGGAAAAGTGGGTAAGTGGTTAGGAAGTGTAGCTCACTTTCTATACCTCATTTTGAGTGCAGTGGGTGCACACCGCATAGTCTGTCTTCTCTAGGGAGCCAGGTCTGCCTATGGCAGCCTTTCCCCCGATTGCAAGACTGTACATAGTCAACATTTTCCTCAGTTTTGTATCAGTCACAGTGCTCAGGTATTCTGCCACTGTGTATTCTCTATTTAGAGCTAAATAGCATTCCATTTTGCTCTGGTTTTGGGTAGATTCTTTTCCAGTGCCAGATCGTTTTCTTTTTGTTTTCTTACCATTGGGTTTAGCCTCGTTTCGTTTTCCGTCTGGTGGTTGTGCTTTGTTTTTGTGAACGGAGTTCCAGAACTAACTGGCTGAGGGGACATCTCTCTAGGGCAGGGGTCTTCAACGTTTTTCAGGCCAAGCCAAGGACCCCCTAGCTGAGAGAGAGATGAAGCAGGGACCTCCACTACATATTGTATTTGTGTTAAATGTGTGTTTTCAGACATTTAAAAGAGAAGGTTGTGTGCACATCCCACGCCTGTATTTTGGCCAGGTGCTGGACATCAAGGAGTGATCAAGGAAAAGAAGGAGGAGGTCCGCAACACTGTTTCAAGCTCCAAGAAACTCTTTTTTAATAATGCAACGTTTCGACCCTTTAGGTCTTCATCAGGCAAAATTTATATTACAATGACAGACAAAAGCATCATATATATACACAAACATTCACTAATGAAAATGTACAACACCTGGGAGTCAGGAGGAGCAAAGAAACACCCTTCTCCAATCCCAGGGGCAAAAACACTTGTCTACACCCCTCTGGGGAGTGTTCAATGCATGGCAAAGAATAGACTTTTCACATTTGATTAAACATATTAGACACTAATAGCCAGTCAATACATTTGTGAAAAAACAACAATAAGAACAGTTAAAAGTCATAAATGGTGATATAATGTATAAGCTAAACAACAAACTAGAGGAAAGGTTTAATATCAAATTCCTCATTTAGACCATCAGGAGACATGGTATTGAGGAGATAAATCCAATAGGTCTCACGTTGGAGAAGTAACCTTTCAAGATCTCCACCTCTGGGTGGCTTTTCAACCTTCTCAACACCAACATATCGCAAGTTATTAAGATTATGACCAGCCTTTTTAAAATGAGCAGCAACAGGATTACGTTCATCACCTGTTCTAATACTACTCCTGTGTTCAGTAATCCTGGTGCGCAGAGCCCGGGATGTCTTGCCTACATATGCCAACCCACAGGGGCACCGGATGAGATATACCACATGCGTTGTGCTGCATGTAATCGCACCACGTATGGATATATCCCGGCCGGTGTGAGGATGACTAAAAACCTTGCATTTTTTTGTGTATGTACATTGCATACAGTTACCACACCTATAGTTACCATCTGGTACTACTGGGAAATTGGAAACACTCTGAGTGCCCAGATCTGATTTAACCAGACTGTCCCTCAAATTGGGAGAGCGTTTAAACACAAGTCTTGGTTTTTCTGGAAAAGCTTTTTTCAACCTTGGATCAGATTGGATAATGTGCCAGTGTTTTTGAATGGCACCTCTAAACTGTGAGCCCAGTGGAGAGTACTTGGTACAGCACATAGGAGGGTTGTTACAGGTATTCTTATTTTTGGGGCGCAGGCAATCACTTTGTGTAACCTGGTCAAACCTCTCACTAGCAGCATCCACCCACTCTTTTTTATAACCTCTACTGAGGAACCTATTAGAAAGGTCTGTTGCCTGTTTTTTGTATGAGGCCTCCTCACTACAGATTCTGCGAACCCGGTGGAATTGGCTGACTGGCAAACTTTTAACCAAAGGCTGTGGGTGAAAACTATCACCTCTTAGGAGGGAATTACGGTCTGTGGGCTTGCGAAACAGGTCAGTTTGAATAGTGTTGTCCCTTTTGTAAACTTGTACATCGAGGAAGCTTAAACGCTCCCTATTAAACTCCAATGTAAACTTAAGATGGTCATTACAGGAATTTAAATAATTGTGAAACTCTGTCAATTCCTCCACACTGCAATCCATAATCACAAAGATGTCATCAATATACCGTCTATATAATAACATTTTGGAGAAAAAAGGATTCACAGGGTTCAGCACATAATTGTGTTCGAAAAAACCCATATATAGACATGCATAGTTTGGCGCCATCTTGCTGCCCATTGCCGTTCCTTTCAACTGCAAATAAAAATCCCTCTGAAAACGAAAATAGTTATGAGTCAGTACCATGTCTGCTAAATCCAATATACATTCTGTACTAGGTTTGGATGCAGGTGGGCGTTGTCTAAGAAAATACTGGAGAGCCTCAAGTCCACCCTCATGAGGTATATTAGTATACAGGCTCGTGACATCAAAAGTGGCAAACAAAGATGAGTCAGTCATATTCCCAAAAGATTTTAACAGGTTAATGAAGTCTATAGAATCCCTTATGTAGGAGGGCAAACTTGTAACCTCTGATTTGATAAAATGATCCACATATGCAGAGATGTTCTCTGTGAGGCTACCAATTCCACTCACAATGGGCCTACCAATGAGAGGAGTAGTTAGACCCTTATGTATCTTTGGAAGGGTATATATGACTGGAATCACAGGGTGATTAACCTTCAAAAATTAAAAAACACTCTGATCAAATTCAGAGTTGTTAAGGTGAGAAGATAGTTTAGAGTGCACATGAGATTTAAACCTTAAGGTGGGATCAGATGGCAGCTTCTCACCAATTCCACTCACAATGGGCCTACCAATGAGAGGAGTAGTTAGACCCTTATGTATCTTTGGAAGGGTATATATGACTGGAATCACAGGGTGATTAACCTTCAAAAATTAAAAAACACTCTGATCAAATTCAGAGTTGTTAAGGTGAGAAGATAGTTTAGAGTGCACATGAGATTTAAACCTTAAGGTGGGATCAGATGGCAGCTTCTCATAGAAGGTGGTATCATTAAGCTGTCTACTCATTTCAGATACATAATCATTGACATTTTGCAACACAATAGCGCCCCCCTTATCAGCAGGACATACTACAATTTTGTTATCCTTGCTCAGGTCTAATAATGCATCCCGTTCAATTTTGGACAAATTATTGTACACTTTATATTCCTTTTTCTTTTTTAATAAATTCTTCACATCATTCTCCACCAACCGGCAGTAAGTATCTAGTGAGGCATTGCGATTTTTGTAAGGAATAAATGTGGATTTCTTCTTGAAGGGAGTATAGGTAGGACCACTGAGAGGGGCCGGGGGAGTATCAGAGTCAATGTCAGGGGGAGGGGCAGGATCCACAGACTGGACATTAGTAAGGGGACCATTATGCATGTTAGAGTGAAAAAATTCTTTCAGCCTTAGATTTCTAAAGAACTTCTGAAAGTCAATGAAGGTCTCAAAGTCATTAGCATTTGTGGTGGGCACAAAACTCAGTCCCTTACCCAAAGCTGATGAGCAGGCCTCAGACAAGGTCTTATCAGAAAGGTTAATTACCGATGTCTCCTCCTCCCGCTCCGGGTGAAGCTGTCGTCTTCGCTGACCTCTCCTACATCTTTTATGTTTGGAAGGCCCTTCTTCCAGTGATATGGTTTTCTTTGTTTTGCGTGGGCCTGTCCTAAAAAAGATGCTCCATGTCCTGATTGGCCACTCGTATCAGAACCAGAGTCGTGGGAGGGAGATGATGGCCTAGCTCTGTGATATCTCTGCTGCCGGTGTTGTTTTCGGCGCCCTTGTGTAGGACGCTGTTCTTTGTTCCGTTGTGATTGGCCTTGCTCAATCCGTTTTCCATCTTTCCAAAAGTAGATTTTGTTCTCTTGGTAATCTAAGGTGTCACGTTCAAATTTGGATTTTTTGGATGTTCTAATATCACTGGAAAATTCAGAACGGTGCCGGTCTAGGTCTTTCTTGAACTCAGCCCATTTCTTCTTATCCAAAACTTCTTCTGCTAACTGGGCCTCTATTTGTTTGGCCTCTATACGTGTTTTATCACCTTGTTGTGTAAGTTCATCTATGACGAGAGCCATCAGGTCAAAAGAACATTTGTTCAGTATCTCACACCAACGTTGACAAAAAATTGGGTTATCTGCACCAATTGCAGGTGCCTTCTGTAGCCTGAGGCCACGAGGAATAATCTTTTTCTTGAAGTAATCACTCAGTGCTACAGCATGAAGGTAATGTCTTATCTCACGCTCTTGTAGGTTGTATAGCTTCTGGGTAAGCTCATCAACATCTCTGAGGGTTGAGGTTCCTTCCACCTCATCAAAAATGGAATCTTTCAGCATTATGCGGGAGTAATCTTCCTCGCTGTATTCAAACCTTCCATATTGACTTGTAGGGATGCCTTCGTCTGTCATGTTGCCAAAAAAGTAGTAGTTTCAGGTAGGAGTCAGGAGGGAGTGCCACACAGAATAAAGGAACAGTTCAAAGAGAAGGTTGTGTGCACATCCCACGCCTGTATTTTGGCCAGGTGCTGGACATCAAGGAGTGATCAAGGAAAAGAAGGAGGAGGTCCGCAACACTGTTTCAAGCTCCAAGAAACTCTTTTTTAATAATGCAAGTTTACATTGGAGTTTAATAGGGAGCGTTTAAGCTTCCTCGATGTACAAGTTTACAAAAGGGACAACACTATTCAAACTGACCTGTTTCGCAAGCCCACAGACCGTAATTCCCTCCTAAGAGGTGATAGTTTTCACCCACAGCCTTTGGTTAAAAGTTTGCCAGTCAGCCAATTCCACCGGGTTCGCAGAATCTGTAGTGAGGAGGCCTCATACAAAAAACAGGCAACAGACCTTTCTAATAGGTTCCTCAGTAGAGGTTATAAAAAAGAGTGGGTGGATGCTGCTAGTGAGAGGTTTGACCAGGTTACACAAAGTGATTGCCTGCGCCCCAAAAATAAGAATACCTGTAACAACCCTCCTATGTGCTGTACCAAGTACTCTCCACTGGGCTCACAGTTTAGAGGTGCCATTCAAAAACACTGGCACATTATCCAATCTGATCCAAGGTTGAAAAAAGCTTTTCCAGAAAAACCAAGACTTGTGTTTAAACGCTCTCCCAATTTGAGGGACAGTCTGGTTAAATCAGATCTGGGCACTCAGAGTGTTTCCAATTTCCCAGTAGTACCAGATGGTAACTATAGGTGTGGTAACTGTATGCAATGTACATACACAAAAAAATGCAAGGTTTTTAGTCATCCTCACACCGGCCGGGATATATCCATACGTGGTGCGATTACATGCAGCACAACGCATGTGGTATATCTCATCCGGTGCCCCTGT
>NC_139959.1:38602182-38609682 GCF_963454915.1 Gymnoscopelus microlampas | reverse complement strand
CTTTTTATATGCATTTGGGGGGGTTCGCCTACACTTAAACACGTTTTTGCCCTCTGAAAACTATTTCTTTTGAAAACTTTTGAAAATATTCCTGTATTTTACACGGAAGGTGGGGGGCTGAGAGTCTTTCCCCCAAGGAGAGTATAGGCTTTCAACACATTAAAACCGTCTTTGTTTTGGTGAGTAACAAAAGTGTATTATTTCTTTTTGACTAAAGTCAAGAGAGTCAAGCTACCGGCAATATGAAACAAATGCTCGAAGAGTCACGTACCTACGTACGTACGTATGTATGTATGCGTACGTACATACATACATACATACATACGCACGCACGCACGCACGCACGCACGCACGCACGCACGCACGCACGCACGCACGCACACACACACAGACACACACACAAAGTCATTTGTAGAAGCGACTAGCACCACTTATTGTTGTTGTTGTTGTTTGTGTTCAGAGCCCCCTTCCCCCATCGCTCCTCCACAACTGGTTGCTGTTGGCGCCACCTACATGTGGATCGAACTCAACGCAAACTCCATTAATGGAGACGGACCCATCAGAGAGAAAGAGGTATAACTGTGTGTGTGTGTGTGTGTGTGTGTGTGTGTGTGTGTGTGTGTGTGTGTGTGTGTGTGTGTGTGTGTGTGTGTGTGTGTGTGTGTGTGTGTGTGTGTGTGTGTGTGCGTGCGTGCGTGCGTGCGTGCGTGCGTGCGTGCGTGCGTGCGTGCGTGTTGTGTTTATGCGTTTGTGTGTTTGTGTGTGCACGCGTCGTTGTTTGTGTGTACTTGCCTACTTGTTGTAAACTAGTTGTACGAACTCTTGTTTTATTTTATTGGATCTTGTTTATTCGTTACACTTATTTGTTTTAGCTCTTGCTCATTTGATTTTCCTATTTTGTCTCATCTGTTTATGAAAGTAGGTAGCTGATATATTGCACTTTTACTTTAGTGCTAGGTACTGTATACTCTTAGTTGCTTGTTTTAGAAGAGAATGCACTTAAGACTTCTGGTGATTAGTAGTTTCGTTCCCTACCTATGTTGAATGCACTTATTGTAAGTCGCTTTGGATAAAAGCGTCTGCTAAATGACAGTAATCTAATGTAAATGTAATGTACAACCTTATGTTGTACAATAATACTGCATTAGTGTAATGTTGTGATACAGTGCGTTTATACAGGTGGAATATCTCATATTAATAATAATATTTTATATGTATTGTACAGGTGGAATATCGGACATCATCAGGCATGTTGATAGACACCACACCAGTGGATAAATCTCAGCTGAAGATCGGTCATCTGGACCCAGACACTGAATACTACATCAGTGTTTTGTTGACCAGACCCCTGGAGGGAGGCACGGGAAACCCCGGACCACCTCTCAATGCCAGGACCAAATGTGCCGGTAAGTCTGTCTGTCTGTCTGTCTGTCTGTCTGTCTGTCTGTCTGTCTGTCTGTCTGTCTGTCCATCCGTGGATGCTATGGATATGATTGGATCCTATGGGATCTTATTGGATGCTATGGATATGATTGGATGCTATAGATATGATTTGATGCTATGGGTATGAATGGATGCCATGGGTGGGGTTGGATGCTATGGATATGATTGGATACTATGGATGTGAGTGGATGCTATAGATATGATTAGATGCTATGGATCTGATTCGATTATACAGTATGGATGTGATTGGATGCTGTGGATGTGATTGGATGCTATGGATATGACTGGATGCTATAGATGTGATTGGATGCTATTGATATGATTGGATGCTATGGATATGATTGGATGCTATGGATATGATGGGATCTTATTGCTTGATAGTCCAGAGTTGCTTAACGGAGGGGAAGTGTTTGAAAGATGTTTTTTTTTGTATTTTTTAATACAAAATGTTTAGTGAATCTCTTTGAAGTGAAATGTGCTGAGCATGAAGCTCACACACTAATTGTTGTCCTCGTTATCTAGTGATTAGTCTAATTGAACCCTGATTGATCGGTTGCTGTCACAGTGGAGCGTGCGTGCGTACGTGCGTGTGTGCGTGCGTGCGTGCGTGCGTGCGTGCGTGCGTGCGTGCGTGCAGGGGAGGGGGAGTGCAGTAATTCAGTTACTTAAAGGTGCTATGGATTACATTCGTTTGTCGTATAGAAGTATACTTTATACTTCTACTAAACTACATCTCAGAGGCAAATATTGTACTTTTTACTTCACTACAATTAGTTTACAGCTTTAGTCACTGGATACTTTGCGGATTTAGATTATTAATACAAACATAAAGTGATAATTGATGATGTGGCATTATTATAGGTTGAGTTGCAAAGTAATTACAATCAGCTCACCTTCACCAGTTACAACATTAAAGTGATGAACACGTTAATGCATTACTGATTATAATACAATAATATTACTGTGAAATGGACCATTCTGCATGATGACAAACATGGCTTTCATGTTTGGTACTATAAGTTTATTTAGACGTATACTTACGAGTATTTTTACATGGTGATATTGTTAGTTTTACTGGTACAAAAGGTACTTCTTCCACCACAATGAAATGTAATATAACACCGTGGAGCTCTTCTAATCTTTGTGAATGTTTCACCCTGATTGCTTCATACCTTTGTTAACACTGATCCCTCTAACGAGATGAATATTAATTACAGCTTCATACAAAACAACAAAGGCCTCCTGACGCCCTTATATGGAAACTAAGGACAAAAAGAAAAGAATCTCACCGTATATATGTACAGTTTTTATATTAACCACTTGACCCCAGCATCCATATTCTGGGGGGCAAAAATAGCCGATGTGCAAGCTCACACAATGTGGTGCAAGAGATTTGGTGTAGATCAATAATATATCAGTATTCCAATATAAACCTGCGGGCCACATTAACCCATTAAGATCGGGAACGCATCTGTGTGTCATTTTTAGATTTCTTTGGGCCATTCAAAAATATCAGATCTACAAGCGCACCAAGTGCCGCGCTATGAGCGAGATGATATATTGTAGATCTGCTATTTTTGAAAAATCATGAAAATGTGTGCAAATCTTTTGAATATATATATTTTTAAAGTGAACATTTCTAACTCAAATCTTTGCTTCTGGGGATTTTACAAATGTCTTCTAAATACTAACAGCTTTTTTGAAAAAACCTATGTTGCTATAATATCAGTGGTTCTCAAACTTCTTTCATGTCAAGGCAAAATGCCATGTATTCGACTGCGGACCCCCATCAAATATTTTGTTCCAGGGACCCCCCCAGATTCAAAGATTTGAGTTAGAAATGTATATATTCAAAAATGTGCACACATTTTCACGATTCTTTTCCAAAAATAGCAGATCTACAAGCTCATGGCGCGGCACAGAGTGCCTTGTATATCTGCTATTTTTTAATAGCCCAAAGAAATCTAAAAATGACACAGATGCTTCCCCGGTCTTAAAGGGTTAAGTGAAGGTGGCCTGGCATTTGGCCCCCGGGCCGCCAGTTGCCCATGTATGGTTTAAGTGGTGAACAACCTGTATTATAGCATATGTATATGAGCTGTTTGAACTGGTAACATGTTTCTCATTGATTGATTCTCAAAAATAAGGAACAAAGTGTGTCCTTATCAGATCAATAAGGCAGTGGTTCTCAAACGTTTTCATGCCAAGGACCCCTAAATTGATATATATTTGGCCGTGGACCCCCATCTGAAAATGTTTTGTGCCAAGGACCCCCAGTAGATAAGATTAGTGTTTAAAAATGATCAGAATTATTATTCAAAATCTTCCAGAATATTTTCCAAAATAGCAAAAACAGCTTGTACATCTGCTATTTTTGAATAGCCAACATATAAATGGAAAAAGTGGTTAAAATGATTGTGATGCTACTTTTGCTGGGGACCCCCTGG
Source organism: Gymnoscopelus microlampas (assembly GCF_963454915.1). NCBI lineage: Eukaryota > Metazoa > Chordata > Actinopteri > Myctophiformes > Myctophidae > Gymnoscopelus > Gymnoscopelus microlampas. The sequence continues at coordinate 38,605,792 of NC_139959.1, read as the reverse complement.
AACACCCCCAAGGACCCTTGGGGGTCCGGAACCCCACTTTGAGAACCGATGCAACCGATGTCTTTGAGTCTCCAAATAGGGACAGTTCCTTATTTCAAGGAACAGTTTTCAACCTTAAATAGGCTAGGCTACGCCTCTAGCACTGTGGCCATTAGGGGGTTAATAGTAAAGTCATTAGCATGATGCTAGTGCTGTGCTCATTAGGCGGTTAATGATAAACACATTAACATGCATGTTAGCTTGATTGCCTCATCTGCCTTTTCTGTGCACGTGCACGCACAGACACCACACACACACACACACACACACACACACACACACACACACACACACACACACACACACACACACACACACACACACACACACACACACACACCTGGAGGAAGAGACAGATGTTTGTGTATGTGTGTGTGTGTGTGTGTGTGTGTGTGTGTGTGTGTGTGTGTGTGTGTGTGTGTGTGTGTGTGTGTGTGTGTGTGTGTGTGTGTGTGTGTGTGTGTGTGTGTGTGTGTGTGTGTGTGTGTGTGTGTGTGTGTGTGTGTGTGTGTGTGTGTGTGCGTGCGCGCGCGTGTGTGTGTGTTTGTGTGAGAGAGAGCATTGTGTAGGGATCTCTAGAGAATATGAACAAATGACAGGTAATTAACACTCTTACATTCTCTCCCTCTCTCTCTGCTTCTTTATTGTTCTCTCTCTCTCTCTCCTGGGTTTTAACAGTGCTTATTAAATTACAGAGATCATGGGGGGGGCAGACATTACAAACATGCAGCATCTGCTCCTTGGTCACTAGGTCATGAATATTATGTATAATTAATATGCAACAGTTTGTTAAAAAAACAACCTATGATCCATTGGTTCAATATTTATAAAACCCACAGACACACTGAACCAATTTCACTCTCAACATTTGCAGTGATATAATTGTACAAAAGTAAAATACTCGGGCTTCAAACTAGATCACTCTTATGAATTGGTTTTGTTTAGCACCGATTTAGTTTGTAGATAATTTACTGTAATTTAAAAATTTACTCCATCTGACCTCCTGCAAATGTTTGAATATGTAAGATATGTAAATTGGTTGGTACTTTACTTTTCCACCACTGACTGGGAGCATTGGGCAGCAGTTCGGGGTTCAGTGTCTTGCTCAAGGACACTTCGACACGCAGCCAGGAGGAGCGGGGAATCGAACCGCCCGCTCCCCGCAGATAGCTGCTCATGAAGGCCAGTTTCCATTCGGCAGGATAGTGCCCACCGACTCGAGTCAGAGTACAGGCGGTTGCCATCTGGCCGTCGTCTGGGTGCCCCTGGTGTCAAAAATAACAGATAAATAAGCACTCCTTTGTCCCTGCCTCAATTTGTGCAGTCAACGGTGCCAGTAACAGGTAAAGGATACTGTATGTTGCTAATGATGACGATGTTGAAACAAGCACTTTAAGTCGGCACTTTATATCCAAGCACTTTTTTCTGAATGTAGCATTTTATTTTTATCTCTTGCACTAGATGCGCACAGACTTCTGTTTATGCTATGGTGTTTCATGTCTGTTGTTGTCCTGTAGGCTACTGTCTGTATGTTTTAAACCACTACTCTTGCTGTAAACCTAATTGCCCTTTTGGGACTTTAATAAAGACCTTGAACCTTGAACCCCCTCCTGATCCACTATGGAAAGACATAGGACAGGATGTATAGAGGCAGAGGACAAGAACAGACCTGTAGAGAGAAAACAAAGAGAGAGAGAGAATGTGTGTGTGTGTGTGTGTGTGTGTGTGTGTGTGTGTGTGTGTGTGTGTGTGTGTGTGTGTGTGTGTGTGTGTGTGTGTGTGTGTGTGTGTGTGTGTGTGTGTGTGTGTGTGTGTGTGTGGGTGGGTGGGTGGGTGGGTGGGTGGGTGGGTGGGTGTGTGTGTGTTTGTGTTTGGCATACCTTCCACTGAGCCTGTCGTAACATGTCAACACCGACACCGACACGCACACGCACACGCACACGCACACACACAGGGTAGTGACCTGTGTGTAGTGTGTGTGTATCCTCATAAACACCTACATGCTGTCTGTTTGACTGTGTCGGAGCTCTACTGCCGCCTGGAGAGAGAGAGAGAGAGGGGGGGGGGTGGTTGGATGGATGGCTGGATGGATAAATTATTAGGGCCTGAGCATTGCACCAGTGCGAAGCCCTATTGAAATTGCAATGTTTATTATATTTTTTTGCACAAATGAATCGTGTTTTTGAGGGCCTAAACTTACTCAGAAAGTTGCGCAGCTTTGCACAGACATCACACCTGGCAAAAAAATACATTTTGAATGGTCTCAAAAATGGTCTAAAAAAGGTCATATCCCGACTTACAAAAAAGTCTCTTGGCGCCATGACCTAAACCAAATAGGAAGTCAGCCATTTTGAATTTATTGTGGCGTTTTAGCAAATTTCATGCCATTTTCACTTGTTGTACTTTAATGAACTCTAGGAGGATTGTCAGCCTCAAACTCACTCAGCGTACACAAAAGACCATAAAGATGAAAAGTGATCAAAACGTGAGTTTTTGTAAAAAACGGCATGACCGTGGCGAAGTATCTAACTTCCATGTTTCACTGCCAAACAGGAAGTGAAAATAGCCGATCTACAAGGTTAAGTTTTTCCTTTTTTTCCCATAGTACCCGTTTTGCCTGTTCTCAGGGTACCCAGTGTGGTACCCACTACCCGACTAAATATGGAGATACGTGGTTCCCTTGTCGTCAGAAACTGCTGACGACAAACATGTGAAAGACAAAAATGTGCATACGCGAGGGGTGTTCAATTTTCTGTTCATTAAAGAGCTGGAGAGACAGGGAGCCTACTGTTACTGAACAAACAGCCTATTACAATTACAAATATCCACTTTTTTTAAGCAAAAAGAATATCGCTTATTGCAATTTTAAATTTACACTCATGATGTCACTGCGTATAATTCTGTATATCATATTATGTTATATATATTAGACAGACAGACAGACGTCATCTACAAGTAATATCTCCGTCTTCTGTCCTCTGTTTGTATAATCTCTCAGTGGATGATAAATAAAACATGCAATTTAGCAAGGTTTTGTTTGTGTGTGTGTGTGTGTGTTTGTGTGTGTGTGTGTGTGTGTGTGTGTGTGTGTGTGTGTGTGTGTGTGTGTGTGTGTGTGTGTGTGTGTGTGTGTGTGTGTGTGTGTGTGTGTGTGTGTGTGTGTGTGTGTGTGTGTGCGCGAGCGCGTGTGCGTACGTCAGGGACACACACGGCTTAAAGCAGTGGCTGACATTGTCAGATGGTCAAGGACACGGAGACCGTAATACTTAAAGACACTATAGCTTTGATCTGAGACAGAGAGAGAGAGAGAGAGAGACAGAGAGAGAGAGAGAGAGAGAGAGAGAGAGAGAGAGAGAGAGAGAGAGAGAGAGAGAGAGAGAGAGAGAGTGGCAGCTTCATTCCAAGCTACCCTTGCCTATATTTTTCATGCTTTGGTCTAGTCTTTCTAAGTTGCAATGTGACAAAGCTGTGTTTGCACAATTCTTTATTCCCATTTAATTGTACATCATTTTCTCTGTTTTGACACTTGCTCTGGCAATGCAAACGTATGTTTTCTCATGTAAATAAAGTT
>NC_139959.1:38592182-38594682 GCF_963454915.1 Gymnoscopelus microlampas | reverse complement strand
CGGACCGTCTGACCGCTGTTTGATTAAAGCAATAAGCATAAGCATAAACGAAGTCGGTAACAGCGACCTCGTGTAGTTTAATGCTTTTCTAAAACGGTTACAAATACGGCAACATGAAAATCATAGACACGTCCCAATTAAAACTGGTCTTAATAATAATTCACCACAAGAACAATTTCTACACGAAAGTAGTTCCCGGCTTCCCGCAATTGGCAGTGTCGTGGAATTCTGGATCAATCAGCAATCGATAAGGCACATAGGAGTAGAGACAATATTCTAGGTGGTGGTGGTTATGCTTTATGTACATGATATCATGGTCAGAAATACATTAACACTCATGTCAGTGGTACGGTAGTTCTGCCTGGAGCACAGGGCAGAGATCATAGTTATACTGTAGCTTCCTGAAGGACAAACTGAACCATAACAAGATAGGCTGTACCAAAACATAGCTATTAGGCCTAGTGGAGACATGTAGGCTCTTACAAGCTGTCAAATACCATAATGTATTGTAGAAGTATTATAAGTGATGGTAAAATATAAAGGTTAGATATAAGCAGCCATTTAATTTCTTCCTCAGCAGCAAAAACTAGGAAAAGCAACTTGCGAGTCCAGACCATTGAGACGGCTGTGTGCCAAACAACTTTTCCCAAACTGAAAAGTTTGGGACTTAACTGTTAGCTCAGTCTCATTGTAATGCAACCAAGATATTTGATAGAAATTCATATAGTTTTAATGCCAGATTTAGTTACTACGTCTGTGAACGTCCCATGCAAACTGCTACCCTAGTGGGGCTGTAGCAGCTGTTTAGTGCTGAGAGACTTTTCCTGGTTTACGAGGGAATGGGAACGCTTGTGTTCGTTACAAACCCCGCCCGAAGCTCCTCAGTCACTCGCCGTCATGGAGATAATATCACCTTACCTCGTTCTGCTCCTACCTCTGGATACGCTGGATCACAGTAGAAACAAATAACGTGCCTGTGACTGATATAAACTGATCTAATGAGTAGATTATTGTGTTTTATCACGGAAACCAGCCAATCAGAATTCAAGGATTGGGACTTTACGTTTTAGAAAAAATAAAAAAGTTTGTACACATGGAACCAAATGACACTTGGCATGTGTTTTGCTGAGGAAGTGATGTGCTATGTGGAAAATCAGTGGGACCCATGTTTGTCCAGAACCGAAAATCTCTGGATCTGTCTGTCTGTCTGTCTGTCTGTCTGTCTGTCTGTCTGTCTGTCTGTCTGTCTGTCTGTCTGTCTGTGTTCCATTTATGCCCCTATATGGAAATCCCTTAGTACTGGTTTGTTGTGCAGCCTACAGTGCTTAGCGTAGTGTAGGTTTGTTGTGCAGCCTACAGTGCTTAGGGGTGTTCACTCTCCATTCCGACATCTCACCACTCCGACTAGTGGCTTCCGCGTGCGGTTAGGGTTAGGGTTAGGGTTAGGTATAGGGTTCGTCAACGTCGGAAAGGCGACATGTCGGAAAGGAGAAATGCACCCGTGCTTAGGGTAGTGTAGGTTTGTTGTGCAGCCTACAGTGCTTAGGGTAGTGTAGGTTTGTTGTGCAGCCTACAGTGCTTAGCGTAGCGCTGTAGGTTTGTTGTGCAGCCTACAGTGCTTAGGGTAGTGTAGGTTTGTTGTGCAGCCTACAGTGCTTAGCGTAGCGCTGTAGGTTTGTTGTGCAGCCTACAGTGCTTAGCGTAGCGCTGTAGGTTTGTTGTGCAGCCTACAGTGCTTAGCGTAGTGTAGGTTTGTTGTGCAGCCTACAGTGCTTAGGGTAGTGTAGGTTTGTTGTGCAGCCTACAGTGCTTACCGTATCTCAGTGGAGCTGCAACATATTGTCATGTAAATGGTGGTGGTGTCAGCACCCTGACTAGCCTAGCGTGGCGCGCTGAAGGCGCTAATAGCAGACGGAGTGTTATTTAAATGGCAGGGCGCTAATGGACACACGCTAAATGTCAACCTGGAAATGATGGCATGGTGGAATGAAGGACACACACACACACACACACACACACACACACACACACACACACACACACACACACACACACACACACACACACACACACACACACACACACACACACACACACACACACATCCTTCAGCAGAGGAGATCCATCATCAGACACAGACACACACACACACACACACAAAATGAATTGTGGGATTTATGTGATGGCGTTCTCGCTCCCAGTGAGGATTATGGGTAATGGAAACCCCTTTTTCCCCTTGACCTCGGAACCCTGTAGTCGCCACGGTGATGTCTCTGAGGACAAGACTATTATGGGATAGAGAGGTTACACTTCTCTCTCTCTCTCTCTCTCTCTCTCTCTCTCTCTCTCTCTCTCTCTCTCTCCCTCTCTCTCTCTCTCTCTATCTCTCTCTCTTTCACACACACACACACACACACACGCACACGCACACGCACACGCACACGCACGCGCACGCACACACATGCACACATGCACACATGCACACAAGTGCATGTATGAA
>NC_139959.1:38579682-38587182 GCF_963454915.1 Gymnoscopelus microlampas | reverse complement strand
TATTTTTGAAAAATTGTGACCATATGTGCAAATCTTTGAATATATATATTTTTAAAGCGAACATTTTTAGCTCAAATCTTTGCTTCTGGGGGGTCCCTGGAACAAAATATTTTGATGGGGGTCCGCGGCCAAATACATATAATCTATAATAATCCTTGACATGAAAAAGATTGAGCACCACTGAAATAGAAACAAACGTTTTTCAGAAAACTGTTGAGATTTAGGAGACATGTAGAATCGGCTTCATGTCTCAATGGGTTAATGCATTTTTTACCCCTTTTTCTCCCTAATTTAGTTGCGTTGCCAATTTAATTCCTCCCCACACACATTTCTGTGTGTTGTCACTGCTGTTGTATCCTACTAGCTCACCTGCCAGTGAGGACCCCCCACCGGGAGGACATAGAGTCAAAAAGTCAAGCTCTGATCAGGCTGAAACCTTGCCCAAGTTTGGAGTCATACATCATACAGTAGATAAGTGATGTCATAGACCAGAAGTTCTCAAATGTTTTCATGCCAAGGACCCCCAAAATGATATGTGTCTCAAATATGTTTCTCCAGCGACCCCCAGAAGCAAAGATTTGAGTTACAAATGTTCGCTTAAAAAAATATACATTCAAAGGCTTGCACAAATGTTCACGATTTTAAGAAAATAGCAGATCTACAAGCTCATAGCTATGAGCTTGTAGATCTGCTATTTTTGAATAGCCAAAGTATAAAAGGTAAAAATGATTACCTTTTATAGGACAGGACAATCGACACACAGAGTTTCGCAAAAGACGGAGGAGTGTCTCTGCTTCTATCGGGGGGGGAAAAAGGGTGTCACCGCCATAGATATATATAAAGGCTAGATGGCTCAAGGGGGGGTCGCAAACGTAGCTCAACCGCGGCCATCTTGCAACAGTCATTCATAACATTATGTCTATGGCCATGTATTACTGTAATGACTGTTGCAAGATGGCCGCCATGTGGCAACGTCATTCTCCATTGGCCAGCAGCGTGGGTGAGTCATCTAGCCTTTATATATATCTATGGTCACCGCAACCCTCCGTTCTTTAGTTACTGGCTGTTGAATATAGCTTGTTTTACACCAAAACCGCAGAGACATTTTTATTTTCTAAATCCTTTAACATTAGATCGGACAGGGCTGGATTTGTTGTGATCACGTTATTTCCGGTTATACGCTTCTCCGGAAGTCATAGGATCACTCATAGGTTGGCGAAGAGCGCCATCTAGCATAAACACTGAAAGCACTGTTTTGACGTGTTACACGTCATTGCCACTGCATGAGTTAATAATTATGCGTCTCTTATTTTGTCAGATCTCCTACAAAGCGCTGAGCTCCTTCGACACAGAGTTTGATCTGTCCAATCAGAGTGGGAAGGTGGTGAAACTGGCCAATGAGACGAGTCATGTGTTCACGGGGCTGTACCCTGGCTCCACCTACTCCTTCACAATAAGAGCCTCCACCATTAAAGGCTTTGGACCAGCCGTCATTCAACAGTTTACCACCAAGATATCTGGTATGAATATGAATTATTATTATGACATTTTGATTGGCTGAGAGGCATTCGAATGACGACCAATATTCAGAAATCAAATATGATAATAGACATATATTTGATAATAAATTGTATAATGTATTCATAAAAGTGTAATACATATAGAATGAATAATATAAATTATAAGTATATACATTAATATAATTGTCTAATAATTATTCATTATACAAATGATGACAGATCATAAATAGTGACAACAAAACTGTGGCATAAAGGTCTCTATAATATGATATTAGTAATGATGTACTAATATATATATGACCACAGAATACCAGTATATCACAGGATAGCGCCACCTGGAGGGCATCTTTGCTTTATGGTTCAAATCGATTAACAAATTATTCAATCGATTAACAGTTCTTATTACACGGCTTGGTTGAATGCTCGATTCTGATTGGTCAGTCATCGGTCATTATTTCTGGATAATGACCGATGAGCTCTATAACGGACCGCTGTGTAATCAGAGACTCAGAACACCTGCTCATGTCAACCTGTGCTGCTTGGTTATATGCTTTATCCAACATGACAGCCATGTAAACAAACAAACAATGTCATTTACAACTAAACGTTGCTCTCAAGAATGTTTTTGAAAACATTTGAAGTGAGAAATAGACGATGCAATAACCGAGAAGTCATTCTATTTGATCCACTGCGCTTCCTTGTTTATCGTGGCACAACAACGGGGGAATACCAAAACGCTCGCCCCAAAACACAGTCGCCCCGGGGCAAATCCGGCGGTATTACAGGCAAATCGGCAGTAAATAGAATGGGGGGCGAGTGTGTTTTGGGGCGAGTTTTTTTCCTTTTCGTCATTTGTTTTTGCGAGGCGAACTTGTCCGCCCAGCCCAATACTTATGGAATACTTTCATTGCCGTAAGCAAGGAAATACTTCGTTTTGTTGTTACTTTTGGGTAAATGTATTTATGTATTTATTAAGTAGCCGTGTAATAAGCGGGATAATGCATGGGGAGGTAGTCATTATTGAAATTTAAAGCCCTCTCCTCTCCTCTCCTCTCCTCTCCTCTCCTCTCCTCTCCTCTCCTCTCCTCTCAGCTCCTCTCATGCCAGGATATGATCATGAGTCTCCTCTAAACCAGACAGAGTCAACAGTGACTGTTCTACTGAAACCTGCTCAGAGTAGAGGAGCTCCTGTCAGGTACACACACACACACACACACACACACACACACACACACACACACACACACACACACACACACACACACACACACACACACACACACACATGCACACGCACGCGCGCGCGCACACACACGCACAGAGCGGCGCTGAGTGCTGTTCAGTGCTTTGTGTCTGAATGTGTGAAGGTTGTTATTTCTTCTTTTATCAAATATTCACAAATGTCCATTTATGGATAAAGTATTCATTTCAAACCTTCTGAAAGCTGTTATTTCACAAAACATCAGTAAAAGTGCTTACAATTCTTCTTGGAAAATGAAACAGATTTCATAAATTTTCTCTTCAAAGTATTTTTGTTCTCCAAGAAATCTTCCATCACAAATCCTTTTTCAAGATCAATTATGTTATTCATGTCTTCGATCTAAAAGATTCCATAAAGATTCTGTATTCTGTTTTCTGCTTTACCTCAACTATTGACAGTTATGAAATATTTAGTGTGTGTGTGTGTGTGTGTGTGTGTGTGTGTGTGTGTGTGTGTGTGTGTGTGTGTGTGTGTGTGTGTGCGTGTGTGTGTGTGTGTGTGTGTGTGTGTGTGTGTGTGTGTGTGTGTGTGTGTGTGTTGCATGCGTGCATATGTGTTGTCAGCAGGTTTTAATGGGTTCACAACATCCTGTGTCTCTCTGTCTCTCTCACACACACACACACACATACACACACACACACAGGTCATCGGGTTCTATTTCTCTTTCAAGTTGCGTTTGCAACTTTTATGTTCTATCTGGATTTGAACCCGGCGTGTATCAAACATCTAGTACTCACAAAATGTTTTGCTGTGAGCTGCAGGCAGTACTACTTATCTACCAGGTGTCTTAATCTCCGACACTTGGATCTATACCGTTTATCCATGAAGGCCTTTAGCTGACCGGCTGTATAAAAAAAAAAGAGAGAGACTCCTTCGAGTCTCCTACTGGATACATTAGCATCTTTCTGCCAGTTATCAAATTATTGGCTTAGGAATGCGACGAAAACAAAAAAAACTTTTTCCTCACATGCATGGTGTGTGTGTGTGTGTGTGTCCCACTTGAGCACCTCCTCGATGTGTATGCAGAGGAACTTGAACTTGCTGACCCTTTCCACTCCAACGATGAAGATAGGTGTGTGTGCTCTCTCCTCGGCTTCCTGGATTCCTTGATCAGCTCCTTGGTCTTGTTGACATTGAGGGCGAGGTTGTTCTCCTGGCACCAGAGAGTCAGTGATCTGACCTTATCCTGTAGTGTAGGCAGCAGTGGCGTGCACAGACATTTTGAGGGGCAGGTGCTCAAGTAAATTATACTTTTCTTTGTTGACTTGGTCTGCTCTTTTTTCCCTCTACACCTAATACCTCTTTGCCAAAAATAGCCGATCTACAAGCCCACAACGCCTCGCAGCGCGAGGCGTTGTGGGCTTGTAGATCGGCTATTTTTGGCTATAAAGTTCTCCTCAGAAAAGGGATGCTAGGTTTCGAGTGGTTATGGTAAAAAGAAAAATGATATCACACAAAGATTTGGCGGACCCCCTGTAGTAACTCTGAGGACCCCCTAGGGGTGCCGGACCCCCTGTTGAAGACCCCTGCTGTAAACTGAAAAAAAAAATCAAAAAATCAAAAGGGCACTTCTGGTCAAGAGGGCAAAGGGCAGGTGCTCTAGCACCACCTAGAGTCTATCTGTGCACGTCCCTGGTAGGCAGACTGGTCATTGTTGACAATCCGGTCTGTAGCTGTCGTGTCGTCAGCATTCTTGATGACGACATTGGAGTTGTGCGTGTACAGGGGGTAAAGAGAGGGGGTTCAACACACGTCCCTGATGGGCTCCTGAGTTATCATTAAACATAAGAGTGAAAATATTAAATATTTCCATATTCTACTTTCTCACAAACCCGTAGTACCCTAGGGGTCCACGTGCCCCCATTTGAGAAAGACTGTTATCTTATATTATTATGTAACTAAGTGATGAGTGGTGCATAACGGAGGGGCCTTGTTGTAGTGTCATCAGCGACAGTCGTCATGTCAACAGTTGTCGTGTCCATGTTGTTGTTTATCCTTATTGAAGGATTTAGCTCATTAGCGCGTTACGCTATGCTACGTTACGCTAGCTATTAGCTGGGAGCGGCTGGGATTAAGGAGGGATTAGCCTGTTAAGATGCTAGCTCTGGTGTCAATCACACACACACACACACACACACACACACACACACACACACACACACACACTAGTAATCCAATGTAATAGCTATCAGCAACCGGGCAGAAAGTGCATGTTTGTGTGTGAGATGTGCCTTACATTAATTTATTTTTCAGTTTAATGACATCAGTGGATTACTACTGTGTGTGTGTGTGTGTGTGTGTGTGTGTGTGTGTGTGTGTGTGTGTGTGTGTGTGTGTGTGTGTGCACATAGGCCTGCATAACTTATAAGTTGCAGCCTGAGCCTACAAGAAACAAAATGTCATGTTTTCAACTTGGATGAAGAAGGAATCCATGATCGCGCGTGCCACAGTGCACGCACGTTCGATACCATGGAGGTATAGTGTGATGCGCTATCTGCTCTCGTGCACTGCACTGACAGCTGGCAACCTGGCACGCGCGTGCAGCTCAACCCTTTTCCACCTTATTTTGCGCTGCAGTGATCTGATCCAGTGTTGATTTTGTCAACTAAAATTATGATGAAAAATGTTCGTCCGCTAACTTTTTACTAAATAAAAACTAAATAAAAACTAAGCTACAATGACTAACACTAAATATATTGACAATTGCGTCAACAAATAAAAATTTGACTAAAATGTTAGTGAGGGACTAGTGGAGATTTGGTTGCGCTCGGGTGTTGCCCTCTGAAAATAGCCGATCTACAAGCTCACAACGTGTCGTGCTGCGACGCCTTGTGAGCTTGTAGATCACACACATTTTCAGACTATTATTTTCAGAGGGCAACCAAGTGTAAAGTCAGCCAAAATACATTTTTGTCGACTAAATCAAATGTAGATTTAGTTGACTAAAATCTTATGATATTTAGTCAACTAAAACTAGACAAAAACGAAAACATTTCAGATGACTAAAATATGACTAAAACTAAATGGAAAGTTATTCAAAAGACTATGACTAGAACTAAATCAACATTTCCTGTAAAAATCAACACTGATCTGATCCCAGGTCAGCCTAATCATCACAGCACCGCGTGCGTTTCTGTTTTGATTTTGATTTAGTTTTAGTCATAGTGTTTTGAATCCAATTCCATTTAGTTTTAGTAAAACTTTTTGTCTAGTTTTAGTTGACTAAAGCAGCTTAGTTTTTATTTAGTTTTCGTCTGTGAAAAAAGGTAGTCGACAAAGAATTTTCGTCATAGCTTTAGTCGACGAAATCAACACTGGTACTGTCAGGTATTTTCGGTTCGGGTGGACCCATGAAGACATGTAAGTTGGACTTTTGTCTGCTGTTATCGGGTCTCCCATGCCTGGCGCCAAGCCCTGTTCCTGAAGGAAGATCTGCGCGACAAGTGCCAGGTGGCAAGCTTTCTATCTCGAAAATGAAGTCAGTGCGGAAGTAAAAACGCAACAGTTCTCATTAATGGCCTAGAGGCGGCGTCACTACTTCCCCTCCTGCTGGTTGCAGAAGCATTGACATACAGTACGCTTGGTTATACTATGTTACCCTTTTGTTTAGTTTCAATTATGATGTGTTTTTTTTAATTATGCCCCATTCATTTTTTAATTAATTATAAAGAAGGTATGCTTCTACTGGCTCTACTGAGTAGTGATGGGTCGTTCATGATCGATTGGTTCAAAAGAACTAGTTCTTTGGCGTGAAAGTGAACGAACCCGTTCACGTTTTCATTCATGCCCCCCGTCCCCTCCCCCGATACACAGGACGGCGGGCTGTTCCCGCGCCAGACAGACAGTGGTGCAGTTGAGTTGTTTTTCACTAGACATGAACAAATAATTTGAACGGATCATTGCCGTGCATGTGAACAAAAATCGTTCGTTCGTTTTTACAGTCTATGGACAGGACTCTGCTATGGGGGATACACATGCAGTCACACAAAATAAAAGCATAAATCAAGCATAATTTAAACAAAAACACAGGAATTCTCTCAACAAAAACTATGCGACTGAATACGTTGGGGCGATGGTGGCTCTGGAGGAAGAGGGGCTTTGTGGGAATCAGAAGGTTCCCAGTTCGATCCCCAGCTCGTCCAAGTGCTCGTCCTGAGTAAGACAATGAACCGCCAACTGCTCCACCATGTGGCCACTCTGAGCAGTGCACTGTCGGGTCAAATGCAGAAAATGAAACACAAAATTACTACAAATAACCCTCTTTTCTTTTTTAGTCCAGAAGACAGGAGTTCAACAAGCCACTTTTTAAAAAGACTGATATGTACACGCGTGCAAGTGCGTGTACGCATGCATGTGCGTGCACACACAGATTTGTCGAGAGATAAAGTGAGTGTGGGAGGGAGATGAAAGGAAGGAAATAAAGACTGAGTGGGAGGAGAGAGAGAGAGAGAGAGAGAGAGAGAGAGAGAGAGAGAGTCAGCCAGACAGACAGAGAGACAGACAGACAGACAGGATTTGACAGGTTGTATGTAAACATGTTGTCCTCGGGGCAGAAGCTATTGTATGGATTACGGTGTGTGTGTGTGTGTGTGTGTGTGTGTGTGTGTGTGTGTGTGTGTGTGTGTGTGTGTGTGTGTGTGTGTGTGTGTGTGTGTGTGTGTGTGTGTGATGTATGAGTTCTGTCTTGAACCTGTTTCCTGAGAACCACAACTATTGTTC
>NC_139959.1:38567182-38572182 GCF_963454915.1 Gymnoscopelus microlampas | reverse complement strand
TATGAACTCAATGGTGTTGCTCTTCTTTGACTGTAAATATGAACTAAATAACTACTAAATAATAAATACACTAAAGCTAATACACTTCTGTGTATAGTCTCTGGTTTCCAGAAGGTGGTAAGGTGGCCATTTCCTGTTCCGGGTTCCGGGTCCCATGTCTTTGTTTGATTGGCTCAGCAGCAGGTTTGAACTGTAAAAAATAATGACACCTTCATGTGTTTCCTGTTCAATTCTGCTGCTCAGCCAATCAAACGGTGATGAGGCGTTTACAGTCATGAGAAGATGCATTGTGATGCAACATCTTACTAATATTTCTGCTTTACTATAAACCACCGCTACAGCCTTTCTCTCTCTCTCTCTGCTTGTCTGTCTGTCTGTCTGTCTGTCTGTCTGTCTGTCTGTCTGTCTGTCTGTCTGTCTGCCTGTTCGTCTGCATGCATGTGATTGACAGCTGCTATAATCGCGACTCAACTCACAACGCCGTACATCCGTATCGCTCCTGCTCCTGGAGACAAACTTCTGACAGGTCAGACACACACCTACGCACGCACGCACGCACGCACGCACGCACGCACGCACGCACGCACGTACGTACGCACGCACGCACGCACGCACGCACATTATGTAAATATTATCTTCAAATTTCTGTACTTCCTACTTCACTTTTGCAGTTGGGTGTAATTCCTGTATAACAGCAACACTACTGGTAATGACTGTTAATTAACACACATGTTTCAAGTAAATGGACTCTTACGGGTTCATTTGGTTCCAAATTAAAAGGTTTGAGATTGAGAACCACCGGTATTGTTAAAGGTCGACTTCACCCATTTGTCTTCATATAATTGGTCCTCACTAATGCCCATGATAATACGGCACCATTTTTGTCTACTCTCTCTGTGTCTCAGAGGAGGGCCGTGGACAGTTTAGAAGCCCGCCTACCAGTGACATCATCGATGGGGAATACAAGCTAATAGAAACTACAAGGCTTTCTATTCCTGGAAAGTTAGCATGCTATAATGGAAGCCATTGTTCTCACGTTGATAAAAATCTAAATAAAAAACTTGAAATCTTGAAGAAGAAAAAAAAACCTTCCTAACGATGATGTCACTGGTAAGCGGGGTTTCTGAAGAGTCCACAGGCCTCCTATGAGACACAGGAAAAGCAGGAAAAAATAACACAATTTTAGCAGGAGCATTAGTGAGGACCTATTATACTGTATGAAGATGAAAATGGGTAAAGTCGTCCTTTAAGGTTTGGAGACGTGAAGTCCACATACCAGCTCTGACAGTGTGATAAACCGGTTCCAAATGTCGGATCCGGTTCCTCTGGTTCCGGAACCCCAACCCTACATCTATCAAAGTGTCATTGTGCCTTAACAGGGATGTGTGTATTAAGAATGTGTATTGTTTGATATGGGTGTGTGTTGCATTGCAGGGGCAGTGACTCGCGGACCGGATCCGGAACCAGAAACAAAGTCGGATCACACCGTGAAGATCGCTGGAGCCACCGCCGGAGTTCTTCTGTCAATCATCATCTTCCTCGGAGTTATACTACTGATGAAGAAACGGTAACATACGCACGCACACACGCACACACACACATATACACACAAGCGCGCGCACGCACACAAGCACACATTCACATTTACACAGTACATAAACACAACGTCAAACAGACCCTTAAACACTAACACACAAACACACGCGCACGTAAGCACTCATGCACACACACACACACACACACACACACACACACACACACACACACACACACACACACACACACACACACACACACAC
Organism: Gymnoscopelus microlampas; assembly: GCF_963454915.1. Classification (NCBI taxonomy): domain Eukaryota; kingdom Metazoa; phylum Chordata; class Actinopteri; order Myctophiformes; family Myctophidae; genus Gymnoscopelus; species Gymnoscopelus microlampas. Next base: position 38,570,383 of record NC_139959.1, on the reverse strand, counting down.
ACACACACACACACATAGACAGTTTTACAGTTTAGGTATTTTTAAGATGAAAAAGACATTTTGATGAAAGCGTTTCATTGGTTCAGGGATTTACGACCCCAGGCAAGACACACACACACACACACACACACACACACACACACACACACACACGCACGCACGCACGCACACACGCACACGCACACGCACACACACGAACGCACACACACACACACACACACACACACACACACACACACACACACACACACACACACACACACACACACACACACAAAGCAGTGTGGAATAAGAAAAAGATAGGTGCCGAATAACTGAGCATAATAATAACAATAATAATAATAATAATAATACTACTACTATAGCCTTGGATCAAGACTATCATAGATGTATTTTATCGAGTCTGACTTTTACTTTCGTATCTACGATAGTCTTGGCCTGCACCCCCCAGTTCATCCTGGACTTTCACCAGTAAATCCCGTATTACTCCGAACATGTACAAATGCGAAATATAATGTTCTTACCCTGAGTCTTTTTGCAATGTATTAGTCCATATTTTTCAATAAAGAAGTGTTTTAATCCCATCTGTGTCGGATTCTGTCGGAAGTTCCCTGTATTCCTCAATGGGCGTTAGCGACGGGGCGCGTCCGGTGAAAGGCGATATTACACACAATGTAAACAGGAAGTAAACAAGGGGAAAAAATGCCTTTCGGCCACAGACGGGATTTAAACACATGTCTATTGAAAAATATGGACTGATACATTGCACAAAGACTCCGAAGGGCGAGTTAACATTTGGGGCAAATAGGGGATTTGCTGGTGAAAGTCCAGGACGCACTGGGGAGTGTAGCCCAAGACTATCATAGATATAAAAATGTCAGAATCGATAAAATACATCTGTGAAAGTCTTGATCCAAGGCTAATACTACTACTATTACTACTACTAGTAGTAGTAATAATAATGATAATAACAAATATAATGCGTGATCGTTTAGCAAGCTCCCCCCCCCCCCCCCCCCCCCCCCCTCTCTCTCTCTCTCTCTCTCTCTCTCTCTCGCTCCTCGTCACACCCATCCCAATCCCGCCCATCCTCACTCTCTCTGTACAACACCGTTTTCAACCAATCATCATTGGCCCTGTGTCGCTATGGTAACATTACATTAACTGTATATTAATTTAACTTAATTTATTTTCTGTCAGAGACATTAATGTGGTCTCCTTTCTTTCTTTTTTCTTTTTTTCTTTCCTTCTCTTCCTCCATTTCATCCCTCCTTCCATTCTGCCCCCCCCCCCACCAACACTCAGCCGAAGAAATTCTCACTCCTACACATATTACCTGTAAGTAACACCTCTGACCCTTGACCTCTGAACTCTGACACCTGAACCCTATCTAAGAATCAGCAGGTATTGTGATGTTAATCAATCACCCATTTCTACAGACAGATAGATAGATAGATAGATAGATAGATAGATAGATAGATAGATAGATAGATAGATAGATAGATAGATAGATAGATAGATAAACTCAAGATAAGACTGAAGTAGGATAGGATCTTACAAATGTTCGCTTTAAAAAATAGATATTAAAAGATTTGCTTTATACAGTATAGCAATAACCCCACCTATCTCCCAGACTCCCGCCATATATCTTATTCATCAGTCATGGGTCAGAGGATGCAGACCTGGACATTTGATTGACTCTGCCTTGTCTCTTTGATCTGTAATAGACCCCTGATGTTTAGTCTCAAAGTGACGCTTAAAGGAGTCGCAAAAGCGAGACTTACGGTGGGGCAGATTGAAGACAAACACGTTGCATAGTGTTCTAACGCTATCAACATCAGATCTCACACGAGAAGAAAAAGCTATTCAAATGTTTTTAACTGGGATGGTGTTATTAAATTCTCCTTTAACACTGGATGCTCAGCAAACAACCTTTTCAAGACATGAACACAAACAAAACCATATTTATCCATGAGGGCCGGTATGCCCAAACTATAATCTTTCTTTGCCTTTTTCCCCTCTAGATAGACAGACAGACAGACAGACAGACAGACAGACAGAGACAGACAGACAGACACAGACAGACAGACAGACAGACAGACAGACAGACAGACAGACAGACAGACAGACAGACAGACAGAGACAGACAGACAGACAGACAGACAGACAGACAGACAGACAGACAGACAGACAGACAGAGACAGACAGACAGACAGACAGACAGACAGACAGACAGACAGACAGACAGACAGACAGACAGACAGACAGACAGTGTCTCAAAGACTCTACAGTACTATATACACACCAACACAAACATATTCATAAAAACATATAGCGTGCACAACACGCAAACAGCTTGTTTTTGTCCATAAAACTACTTTCTGTTTTAAAAGCTTCATTCTTTTATTTATTTTATTTATTGCAATTTCAATCGAATGTAACTGTGTGTGCACATGTGTGTGTGTGTGTGTGTGTGTGTGTGTGTGTGTGTGTGTGTGCGTGCGTGTGTGCGTGTGCGTGTGCGTGTGTGTGCGTGTGCGTGTGCGTGTGTGCGTGTGTGTGTGTGTGTGTGTGTGTGTGTGTGTGGTCGTGTGGTCTATGGGGACTGTGTTATCAGCTATGCATGGATGGATGGATGGATGGATGGATGAGTGCAGGATGGAGGGATGAAGAGAGGGGTCACAGCAGGGTGGGAACATGTTTTGTGGTTTTTAAAAGAACTTGTTTTTTTCTGCTTGTTAGATTAACAGAGAGAGCAAGAGAGAGAGAGAGAGAGAGAGAGAGAGAGAGAGCTTGCTTCATGCGTATATGTATAATGTTTATAACTATTATTAACATCAAATTAACATTTTCATGGTTTTGTAAGCTGTCATGTGACAAAGCTCTGTTTACACAATCCTTTATCCCTTTCTAATTGTACATACTTTCTCAGTTTTTCTTTTTCCAAGTCATTTTGGGGATTTTCTGCCTTCATTTGATAACACAGTGGAGATTGACAGGAAACAGGGAAGGGGTCAGGGAGTGACATGCAGTAAGGGTCCGCCGGGCTTCGGAATTGAACCCGGGACTCGCTGTCAGGCTCCATTAGAGTCTATGCGCCTTAACCACTCGGCCATCGGCGCCCCCCCCCCCCCCCCTCTCAGATTTGATTGGTTTTAATTGACACTTGCTTTGGCAACGTAAACGTGTTTCCTCATGCCA
>NC_139959.1:38552182-38562182 GCF_963454915.1 Gymnoscopelus microlampas | reverse complement strand
CTCGGCCCCCATACAGCAGCACTGACTCCACTGTAGCTATACCAATAGCCGCCTCTTGAGAGCTTCTCCCGTGTCAGATTTCCACATCACTCTCCTCATCCGACCGGCCGAAATGTATATAGGGCTAAAGTGGTTAATGTATGATTTGTAATAAGGTGCCCGGACTGCGACGCCAGCCGTCCGGGCCTTTTGTATATTATTTTTAACATTTTTTTACTAAAATGTGTGTATACTATTTTTAATCAAATGCTTGTTTTTTGATCAAATGTTTGTTTATGATCTTTAATAAAAGGTTTGCATATTATTTTTGCGGTCCAGCGGTCTCGTCCCCATCGTCCTTCACTCTGAAGTCCAACACCATCACCACCTCTATCAAGAACTCCTTCGTCTATCCAGGTACACACACACACGCACGCATGCATACACACACACACACACACACACACACACACGCACACGCACACGCACACGCACACACACACACACACACACACACACACACACACACACACACACAATGGTTTATTCATTTTAAACAGTCAAAGTCAAGTCAAAATCACATTATGCAGATATCAACAAACAATAGAGCTCAAGCCACATTAAGTGGAATTAAAAACTATTAGATAAAACTGAATCTTGAGCCTGGACTTAAAGGATTGAACAAAGGGAATTAAATGAAAAGGATGGGACCTAAGAGGCTCTTATGTTCTAAGAGGATCTTGGAGGCACTCCGCAGGGGGAGACTAACGGGGGGGAGAGGACAAATTGCCTGTATCAGTGGTTCTCAAAGTGGGGTCAAGAGACCCTCAGGCTTCATTGAGTTCCAAATGGACCCTTACAGGTCTGTAACTCAGAGAGTAGGGTCCATTTGGTCCCATTAGTACTGTACACTCTGAGAACCACTGGCCTATGTCTATGAAGAAAAAAAAACAGGAACAAAGTTTGTTACTTACGTCCTCTTATTTTCCCCCTCTCCTGTCCTGTGTGTGTGTGTGTGTGTGTGTGTGTGTGTGTGTGTGTGTGTGTGTGTGTGTGTGTGTGTGTGTGTGTGTGTGTGTGCGTGTGCGTGTGCGTGCAATGTTCTCTCTCTACATTGTTGTCAGACCCCTTCGTGCCGACCGCTATACTCGGTAAGCCTTTCTTTTCTTTTTCTATCTCGTTCTATCAGCCAATCAGCAGTCTGTCTCCTCTGCTACCACCACACATACACACATAATAACAGAACAGGAAGTTGACATCAAACAGTTCCTGTGTTAGCCGCTAGCGCAGCAACTAAGCACAGAGCAGCTGCCAATATACATGCTAGCAGCAAAGACAAGACAGTAAGAGAAAACAAGACAGGAGCAGAAAGCGAAAGAACTAGAGAGAGATAGAAATGGAGAGAACAAGAGAAGAAAGAGAGATTTTGTCTCCAGTTCATCCATCTCTGCTTGCTTGTTGTTGTCTCAGAAAGTTTGCATATTTTATAATAAGTTTGACAGTTTTTTTTCAATGGTCATTTGACTTTTTCTCGATTTTTTTTTAACCACATGAACCCTAGCGTCAAGATTCTGGGATGTCATAAATAATAGCTGACTATTCTGCCAAAAAAATGGGTAAAGCTCTGGTGAAAATAAATGAACTTCTGGCGACAATAGGCGTACATATGTGGAAGAATGGCAAACATTCTGCAAAAATTGGGAAAGATTTGGTGAAAATAGCGGAACATTCAGGAATTTGTTGTTTGCTAATTGACTTATAGGCAGCCTATAGGGTTTAAGTGGTTAAAGGTGTTTTTATTTTTTTATTTCTTATGAATTATTGTTGTGTTTGCGGTGGGCGTCACTCCATTCCCCCCCATTCACAATGACCATGTGATGTCACGCCTGTATTTGACCTCTGACCTCTGCATGGACACAACACGTCACCTTGGATGGGGGGTGGGGTATGGGGGGGGCAGCAACATCCAATTTTCAACACTCAAAATAAAATGTCTGACTATCGAAATAGCTGTATTCCAGGAAAAGGTGCAAAGCAGCGTGCAGATCTCCACCAAAAAAAAAAAGTTTTGGGCCAGGAACACGACCGCAAAACCTCGCTCAAATAGAGACATTGCGAGTGAATATCTGAGGGGTGGACAACGGCGCTTTCGCTTGCAATACGTCGAGATAGGTAGTCTGGTTGAAACATGTATTTTAATGACTTTTGTGAGGATGGGGTGTTAGTCTTGTTTTCTTGAATTTACCCAGTCACACTGTTCAGTCTCCAGTCAGCCTTTTGCACCTGACAATTATGCAAACCCATCTTTTAATTGGCAACGCTGTCTTGCCTTTGGCCGGGTGGAAGTGACGTTTGCTCGCTTGTAGCCAGTACGTTTACATTATGTAGCCAGCTAGCTACAGAATGCATGATACATGTTGCTAACGTGTGCAATTTGGAAACAACAGGTGATAAGCTATTTTGTCCAACTTGACTGGCTAACTCGGGCCGTGTGCTAGTTGACGGTCCGAGGCTCGCTAAGCCGCGGCTCACAAGCCTGTCAGCACACCTGCCTTGTGGTCAAATGATGTGAAATCAGTGAAGGAGGTGTTTCTGAAATGTTCTGATGCGAAATACATCAAATGGAGATTACCTTATACTAGGATACAATTTGACCACACAGGGGCAGGTGTTCTAGTGTTACACATTGTAATGTACAGACAGAAAGACGGTCAGACAGACTGTCAGAACTTCGTTTCACTTTTTAATTTTGACCCAAATGACCCTGCTCACTACAGAACTATGCTAGGCTAAGCTAGGTTCACAGTGTTAGCACTCAGCTCTGCAGTTAGCATAGCCATCGTAAACCATATCTGATTAGATGAAGTAATCCGGTCTGATACACTACATGATAGCTGAGCATACTGTGATTGGCTGTGATTCAAAATTGCACATACGCAGGTTGTTGACTAAACCAAAAACGAGCGCTCCTCAAAATTGTGCAGAGAGTGGCTTAGTAGCTTATGGCCTCACAGGGCATTCTGATTGGCGTCTCAACTTATTACAAGTTGGAAGAACTCATCTTTGCATTCCGTTTGTCAGTCACCAGTCTACCAGGAATGTTGAAAAGCGACACAACAGTTGTTCGTAAATATGTGACGCTTCATCAGATGTTGCCCCAACTTCATATTAAAACATGGGAATGAGAATGTGTAGGACTAGGTGACCCGTAGGCGACGCTGGACTAGGCTAGGTGAAGCTAGGTTAGGCTAGGCGAGGCTATACTTGGCTGGCAGGGCGAGATGAGACAAGACAAGATGAAGCTAGGCTAGGCTAGGCGCGAGGATAGTAGAGGATAGGCTAGGTGAGGCTAGGCTAGTCTAGTCTAGGTTAGCTGCTGAAACCTTAATGTTGCTTAAATACTGTTTCCTCTCTTTTCTTTTCTATCTGTCCAATGATTAAAGTCCCTATTAATGGTAAGTGTGGCGATGTGTGAGGGAGGGGGAGGGGGGGTCCCCTGTCACCCAATCAGCATGCAGCCCACAACTCCTCCCCGTCTTGATGTTATCAGTTGGCATGGCAACGCTGTCATTCATCATTCCTCATCCCAGCACCCGCCTGCCCGTCACATCATCCAAAACTAATTGTTTAGCAGGTCCCGCCTCCCTGGGGCCTCTTAACTCTCTCTGATTGGATATTGTGTTTGTTGTTGTTGTGGTGCATTGTGTCTCATCTCTCCTCCACCAATCACTCGTCATTGCTCGTTACATCGCCGAACCGTGATTGGTTGAGCTGTGTATGTAGAGAGCTAATTGATTGGACAGTGAAGTCTCAGGCCAGCCAATAAGAGCAGAGATACAGATAGCAGAGAGTTCATTCTAGTGTCAAACATGATGTCATAATATATGATGTCATACTATCTCACACAGAAATAACACTCTACCCAAACTAAAAACGAGATACAATAAACACATAACAGTGTCCAGCACATCCAGTTCATATTGACATCATAACATTGTCCAGTACATATTCCAGTTCATATTGACATCACGTTAGGGGTCACTCATCGATTGATTGATTGATTGATTGATTGATTGATTGATTGATTGATTGATTGATTGATTGATTGATTGATTGATTGATTGATTGACAACAAAGCTTGAGAGTGTATTTCCATTGCGGTCCATTCAAGATAAAAGAATAACAGAGTTGTGTCGTGTCTTTGGTTGCATCTCCTGTGTCGAGTCACTCGAACAGCACAGATAAAGACATAAAAACGTCACACCTCAACACAATTCAAATTAAAACTCATGACTTTTACATTCCAGTCCCTCCTGCATCATAGTGACCTCATCCTAGTGACATGAACTCAGAGATGTTGTTGTAGTGTCTGCCTCAACGTGTCTCATTGTGACGTTACTGTCTGTGTGTCTGTCTGTCTGTCTGTCTGTGTGTCTGTGTGTCTGTGTGTGTGTCTGTCTGTCTGTCTGTCTGTCTGTCTGTCTGTCTGTCTGTCTGTCTGTCTGTCTGTCTGTCTGTCTGTCTGTACAACAGGAATGACCTCAACCATTTGTATTTCACTCCTCTCCTCTCCTCTCCCCTGCCCTCCTCTCCTCTCCTCTCCTCTCCTCTCCTCTCCTCTCCTCTCCTCTCCTCTCCTCTCCTCTCCTCTCCTCTCCTCTCCTCTCCTGTAGATGACAGTCACACTATGACCAGTGAGACCAGCAGTCTGGTGCAGCAGTCTCACACTCAGAGTTATAAGAAGAAGCAGAGAGGAGCAGATGCTGCAGATGTTCCTCCTTATCAAACAGGACAGCTTCATCCAGCCATCAGAGTGGCTGATCTGCTGCAACACATCACCCAGATGAAGTGTTCTGAAGGATACGGATTCAAAGAGGAATACGAGGTGATACCACTGTAATAGACACTAATACACTGAAATACACACAGTGTAATACACACTAACAACACAACACATCACCCAGATGAAGTGTTCTGAAGGATACGGATTGAAAGAGGAATATGAGGTGATACCACTGTAATAGACATTAATGTGTTGCGAGTAAATATTCCCTTTTTTCGTTTGCTACATAAAAAAAAAAAATCACACCCTGTGTGAAGGTAGCGGCGCCTTTGAATACATTATGTCATCGATATGTGTTTATAATGTGTTTATAGCCATGTGTCATGTGAAGCTTGACCAATCACTTTGTTGACGGGTCTGACCAATCAGAGCGTCGACGACAGATAAAGTTAAATTGAGGATCTAACTTTAAATAACTTACCTAGAAGGAGACTTTAGCCAAATAAAAATATATACAAAAAAAAACATGAGGAAATAAAAAATAAACCTTGACATCATAGTGATGTCATGAATAGTCCCCTTGCCTGACAAATCACAACCTTGACGGGCCTGACCAATCAGAACCTTGACGGGCCTGACCAATCAGAACCTTAACGGACTCTTGGATTCTCGATCGTCTCTATCAAACCATTCTGTCATAACGGATGACTGGGTCCCGAACTCAGACTTTCTATACATTCACCCTTCATCTGTTCTTGTATCTTTCTCTTTCTATTCGTCATATTAACTTTAAATAACTTACCTAGACGGAGACTTTAGCCAAATGAATAATAAGATGAAGTCATTGTCATCGTTTATATAGACATCGAATTCTATATTCATGACATCATAGTGATGTCATGAATAGTGACCAATCACAACTTTGGCGCACCTGACCAATCAGAACGTTGACGCACCTGACCAATCAGAACGTTGACGCACCTGACCAATCAGAACGTTGGCGCACCTGACCAATCAGAACGTTGACGCAAAAGCCAGGCATAGAGGGCTAATATCCGCTCTATACCTAAAGGTATAGAGCGGCTAGCGCCGCTAAAAATCACACCCAGTGTGAAGTGGGCGGTGTGTGGTCATCACAACATGACTCACTTAAAAAAAAGTATAAATTACTTTTTTTTAAGTCCATACTGCTATTCACATTTCAGCTAAAGCAATTTTTGGATTCTTCTTTACGTTTCCCACGAAGCTTCGTCTCTTCCATTGTTGGATTATATAGGCCACTGTATTTTTAGAAATCTTAAATTCAGCTGAAATTTCTCTGGAACCTTGACCAGATCTGTGCTTTGTCATAATTCTGTGTTTAAGCTCTTGTGATATACACTTGGGTCTCACAAGGCCAGTTCTAGGAAGACTTGCCATTGTCTTTGTTTCGGTTTTTACTTTCCTCATTTTAACCATAGTGATTTTGTGATTCTTTTTCACTGATCTCATGAAATACACAACATCTCAGTTAAATATACTACTCTCACATCAAAATGGTTTTAGATTAGCCAATCAGGATGTGAAATTGGAGCACTATGTCACTGTTGTGACACCCAAGTAGGTGGTGTGTGGTCATCACGACATGACTCACTTTAAAAAAGGATAATTACTTTTTTTAAAGTCCTTACTGCTATTCATAGGGCTGCACATGTGTCATGTGTTTCGCTAGCCAATCACAGTCCTGAATTTGCAAAGTCAGCCAATCACATTACACTTAGTGGTGATGACACTAGCTGTAATGTGATTGGCTGATATGAAAAAAGTATCGATTTGCATTAACAATGGAAGGGTTAGGGGGTACATAAATCTTTTGGTCGGTGTCCAAAACCCACTTATAGGGGGCGGCTACACCGCCCCAAATATATATATATATATATATATATATATATATATTTAAAAAATCTAAAGATTTAAAAAAGTTTATACAAAAAAGTCACAACTTTTCATCAATTAAAAACAAAAAAAAAACATTTAAACATTTTCTTTTGGCTAGTGAAAATAGCAGATCTACAAGCTCGCAACACGGCGCAAAGCGATGCGTTGTGAGCTTGTAGATCTCCTTTTTTAATTTATTTTTTAAATGGCATTTATTTATTTTTTAATTCATGAAATTATGTTAAAATGTTTTTTTTATGTGGAATAATATTTATTGAAAATCTTTAAATTATGATACTAATTATAACAAACTAATTATAAGAAAAATAAATGAATATATATATACATATATATAAATATATATGTATATATATATACTGTATATATATATATATATAGAGAGAGAGAGAGAGAGAGAGAGAGAGAGAGAGAGAGAGTGAGAGATTTACTTGTGACCCATAAGAATGGGTCCGCCACCCAAACAAACTACTGAGCCAGCGTTCGGGCACCAACACTGTCAGTCTACGGAGCTTGGCCTCCCTCCTTAACAATGGACTGTTTTGTCCTCTCCTCTCACAGAGGTGTGAGGGCTGCATGTGCCTCAGGGCCCAAAATACAACACATTCAACAACAGTTTTTACCCCTCAGCTGTTATTCTGTTCAACTCTAAATCCCAGCGTCAGTCCCCCTCTCCCTCTTCTCTCCCCCGTTCCCTCTACCCCCTCTACACCACAGTTGGTCATAAAAGGCAGCAGATTTTGAGGCAAATGAAATGCAATTTGAGTCCATAGCTGCATTCCACTGATGCAGGTAACTGTATGGACTCAAATGGTAAATAATGTTGTGTCTTAACAAATTCATGCAGTTTTCATATAATGCAGCACTATATGTGGAGGAAAAAATAAATAAAATGCTGCCCACACATGCTATACACCAACACGATCTAATAAACCCTCCTTCTCTCCCCGTTCCCTAAACACCCTCTACACCAACACGATCTAATACACACTAACACACATTAACACACTCTCCTACATAACACCTCACTCTCACTTTGGGGAAAGACTGTCTTTAAAGATCTGCCAGTCTTGTTTAGCTCTGTGTGTGTGTGTGTGTGTGTGTGTGTGTGTGTGTGTGTGTGTGTGTGTGTGTGTGTGTGTGTGTGTGTGTGTGTGTGTGCGTGTGCGTGCGTGTGCGTGTGCCTGTGTGTGTGTTTGTGAGGTAAGTACACCATTTGAAGTAACATCCATTTGCAACTTTCTGCTGAAGAACATATAAACATATGGCACACACACACTCACACACACACACACACACACACACACACACACACACACACACACACACACACACGTCTCTGTTTTAGCCCACAAGCTAGTGGGAATATTTATACTGTGTGCGTGTGCCCGTGCGTGCGAGTGCGTGTATGTACTCAGTATTTATAATGGATCAGCCCTGAGGGCAGCCCACTGGCGGGAAGCACACACACACACACACACACACACACACACACACACACACACACACACACACACACACACACACACACACACACACATACATACATACATACATACACATACACATACACATACACATACACATACACACACACACACACACACACACACACACACACACTCATACACATATTCCCGCCTGGAGCAATTTCACCCTCCATTTGCAGAGAGTACACACTGAGAAACTATTGCAATGTCTCAGTCTTTTTCTCTCTCTTTCGGTTTGGTCTCTCACTCATTATCTCCTTTCCTTTGTCTCTCATTAACAATCATTCTCTCTCTCTCTCTCTCTCTCTCTCTCTCTCTCTCTCTCTCTCTCTCTCTCTCTCTCTCTCTCTCTCTCTCTCTCTCTCTTGAACTGCATAGGCTATTTTGCAAAGAGAATGTTTACATTTTGAAAGCCTTGTTGCATTTATGAAAGCATCCAGTGGGCCATCACAATGAAATTAGGCATAATGTGTTCATTCCACAACAGGAGATATGTGAAGTTATTACCTGACATTAGTTTCGGTGAAAAAGCCTGCATATATCAGCATCGGTTGATATCGCAATCGGAAATTAAGAGTTGGACAATATTGGAAAATCGGTCACCAATATCAGACATCCCTAATCTAAACCCTACATACTTGGTTGACCGGAGTACCCCAGGGGTCTCTTTGTTGAAAATACACTGTAAAATCCTGTTTATTTAACTCTCAAGAGTGTAGAAAGGGAACCAAATGGCCATTTGGTTCCATTTTAACGCTCTCAGAGTTGAATTAACACTGACGGTGCGTTTTAACAGCGGGCAACTCTGGGCGATGCCGGGCGATATCGCCCAAAAAGATAAAGAAAATCCATCTTTCATTGCCCCCCCGCCCACTTCGCCCGATCGCCGGCTCTCATAGACTTTCATTATATTTTGGGCGATGTTGCCCGGCATCGCCCGAGAGTTGCCCGCTGTTAAAACGCAGGGTGAGGATGTTACAGTGTAGCAGACCTAAAAGCTCATAACACATTGCATTGTAAACTTATACATCTGCTATTCTTGCTGAAAGTTTGCCTATTTTAATATTACCTAGGTCATTACATAGATAATTGCATAACTTATTACAAAGAACATTACATAGATGGTTACATGGATGATTACATAGTGGTCTGTCAGGAGAGTTAATACACATAAAATAGGTACAATAAGTGTAAATGCTTTACTAAATGTAATATAATATACAATATTAATTGCAGGCTCCACAATGTGGTATTATAATAATAGAATCATATCATTGTGTTTAATATAATAATACAAACTTTTATAAAAGATTGATATATTCTATGTTATAATATAATAATCAATGATTATAATTGAAACACATCAGATCTGACTGATAGCTGATCATTGTCTCTCGATCCTTCATGCTTCTCCTTAATTAATTACCCTGATTGGACAGATTAACAAGGTAAGATGCTCCTCCCCCTTCAATTCAATCTCTCCTTCTTGAATCTTCAATCTTCCATGTTTAAAATGTAAACATCCTGTTTCCTGTTTCTTCCTCTTTACAATGTAAACATCCTGTTTCCTGTTTCTACCTCTTTACAATGTAAACATCCTGTTTCTTCCTCTTTACAATGTAAACACCCTGTTTCTACCTCTTTACAATGTAAACATCCTGTTTCTTCCTCTTTACAATGTAAACATCCTGTTTCTTCCTCTTTACAATGTAAACATCCTGTTTCTACCTCTTTACAATGTAAACATCCTGTTTCTTCCTCTTTACAATGTAAACATCCTGTTTCTTCCTCTTTACAATGTAAACATCCTGTT
>NC_139959.1:38542182-38544682 GCF_963454915.1 Gymnoscopelus microlampas | reverse complement strand
CGCTTGGTGAATCTCCATTAGAGGAGAGTTCCAGAGGGTTGGGGGGGGGGCTGCCACACTGTAAGCTCTATCGCCCGCCCGAAGGTCCACTTATCAGGGATGGAGAGGAGCCCCAAGTCAGAAGACCTCAGGTTCCGTACTGGGGGTGTAATCAGTCTGACAGGTATACCGTGGGGCTTTAGGGCATGGAGAGCTTTATAAGTGAGGAGGAGAAGTTTGTAGGTGATGCTGAACTTAACCGGAAGCCAGTGTAGGTGTTCAAGGGTGGGGGTGATGTGCTGCCAAGGCTTAAAGGCCCCTGCATGCTACCAAATGAGGTGGTCACCCTATCACCGTTTGTGACCACCGAAACGGTGGTTTGGATACTAGGCGCTCATAGTCCGGTGATTTTGGTTAGTAAAAACAGAGAGATGTGTTGAGGTGAGCGGTGAATCGCTTATCACCGCGGCTCAGTGACGTCATGTTGTAGTTTTCAAACCACCGCGGTGAGAGGGTGATCACCGAAAATGGTAGCATGCGCCCCCCCTTTACGGGTGCACATGTACGGGTGAGCACTTGCACATACTGCAATTTGTCCAGGCCTTTGTTGAGGAGCCCAAACAGGAAACCATTACAATTATCCAGACAGAGAGACACAGAGAGAGGAGAGATTATAGCAACAACAACAAATCTGTATGTTATTGTGATTATCATCACTATCTATGCATTTAGGTGTTGTAAATTAATTGTGTGCGTGTGCGTGTGCGTGTGCGTGTGCGTGTGCGTGTGCGTGTGCGTGTGTGTGTGTGTGTGTGTGTTTGTTTCAGGTAAAGTGTTGTAAATACTGGCCAGACGACACAGAGATCTACAGAGACATGAAGGTGACTCTGATAGACACACAACTACTATCTGAGTACGTTATCAGGACCTTCGCTGTGGAGAAGGTACACTTCTTTTACTTTTACTTTTGCTCCAAATGTTTTTTGCCAATATTTTTTTTGTACTTTGGACTTAATGCAGGACTTTCACTTAACAGAGTATTTGTACACTGTGGTATTAGTACTTTTGAGTTGGTTCTTCCACCTCGGACAGTCCCTGAGGTGAACCACAGTCTCACACTGCCACCTAGTGTCCAAACGGTTACTCTTTTAATAATAAGTGAGTAATAAGTTGCACTTGTAGATGTAATACTACTAGTTACTGCACAACACTGGTTTTCAAAAGGAAAACACTCAAAACACATAAATATAATGTGATCAAACTGATAATAAATATTAAATATATATAAGGGTATTCAAAAGTTATATTGAATGATCCATAACATGAATGAAACATTCATAGGAATTACATTGCATTTATAGTTTGTGATATACATTTATTTTGGGTTAAATAATATGCATTAATTGTTTGTGAAATAATATACATTTGTTTGTGTGTGTGTGTGTGTGTGTGTGTGTGTGTGTGTGTGTGTGTGTGTGTGTGTGTGTGTGTGTGTGTGTGTGTGTGTGCGTGCGTGCGTGCGTGCGTGCGTGCGTGCGTGCGTGCGTGCGTGCGTGCGTGCGTGCGTGCGTGCGTGCGTGCGTGCGTGTGTGTGTTGCAGAGAGGAGCTCATGAGATCAGAGAGATCGTTCAGTTTCATTTCACTGGCTGGCCGGATCACGGTGTTCCCTATCATTCCACTGGTCTGCTGGGCTTCATAAGACGAGTCAAAGCCAAGAGTCCTGTCCACACTGGACCCATGGTGGTACACTGCAGGTAATAAACATATATACACACACATGTACACACATATAAATACACACACCTTGGTGTTCCTTATCATACTGGTCTGCTGTGCTTCATGAGACGAGTCAAAGCCAAGAGTCCTGTCAACATGATTGACACATATTCACGCACGCACACACGTGCCACATTTTGTGAGCTTGACAGCTTGTAGATCTGCTATTTGGGCTGCATGTCACTTTTTTACAACAAGACCCCACTTTAAGGCAACTCCACACTTGATTTATCGTGACATTTCAAAGTGTAAATTAAAAACATGAAGAAAATGCATTCACAGGCTATGCTTTTCAAAAATAAATAAAACAGACTTAATGGGAAGGATGCCTCATTCAGTTGTCCATACGCGACCCCACCTTAACCGTCCTGTGACCAATCTTGGGGTCCCGACTCATAGTTTGAGAACCTCTGCAATAAAAAACAGTATTTGAGTAAATGTATTCAGTGACTTTGCACCACTTCACGAATGCACACGTCACACATATACATTTCAATGATATGCAGTGTTTAGTTAACAGTGTGTGTGTGTGTGTGTGTGTGTGTGTGTGTGTGTGTGTGTGTGTGTGTGTGTGTGTGTGTGTGTGTGTGTGTGTGTGTGTGTGTGTGTGTGTGTGTGTGTGTGTGTGTGTGTCAGTGCGGGGGCGGGGCGTACAGGTTGTTTCATAGTGATTGACATCATGCTGGACATGGCCGACAGAGAAGGAGTCGTTGACATTTATAACTGCGTACGAGAGCTGCGTGC
>NC_139959.1:38397182-38537182 GCF_963454915.1 Gymnoscopelus microlampas | reverse complement strand
GCTGTAGTTCTTTCCCAGGTGTTTCTCCATGTTGAGGTGTGATGAGGCTGCTATCGAGGTTAGGTTTGCTATGGAGAAAAAAAAATACAACATTTTCTGATCGGTTGAACTTGGATCTGATCGGGCCTTCAGAGTGAAGCTGTTTATAATGTAAATATTAGAACAGATATTTATTCCTTCTGTTGTTGATGATATTATCAGTATTGTTATTCTTATTGTTGTTTTTTCTCATTTTTATTATTATTGCTGTCATCATTGTTATACTTGTGAAGCACACGGACACAGACAATCATGTGTTTTTAATTGATTCATCACCAGATTCGGACATGATATACACACTGGTCAGACACAAGTTAATCCAGGCATTTGAATGGTCAAACACTGGATCCAAAATGAATCGATGCATTTGCTTGGTCAAAGACTAAGTCAATCCATGCATTTTATTGTTCAAACACTAGATCCCAAAGTTAATCCAAGCATTTGATTGGTCAAAGACTGGATCCTAAAGTTAATCTAGGTGTTTGACTGGTCAAAGACTGGATCCTAAAGTTAATCTAGGTGTTTGATCCTAAAGTTAATCTAGGTGTTTGACTGGTCAAAGACTGGATCCTAAAGTTAATCTAGGTGTTTGACTGGTCAAAGGCCAGATCCTAAAGTTAATCCACAGGTTTCATTTGTTAGTTCACCCAGGTGGTGAGAACTCTTAGGGTTTCAATATTTTTTGAGTTTTTAACAGGTATGTCTGTCTGACAGCCACATGGACTCATGGGAAATGTAGTTTTGTTGATGTGATCTCATTGGCTAAACATGGCATTGATGACATTGTGGAAAAATATATTGTTTTGTTTTCTACTCTGTTTTATGGAGGAACATTTTTATCAACTGTTATATATTTCAATATTTAAAATGAATTAAAAAAACTTCATGACATGGAATTTCATGACACAGAGATGGTCCCTAGAGGGTGATGTTGAGAGAAAGTAATTAAACAGATTTCTGTCAGAAATCAACCACTTACATCACATCCATTCATTGATTGGTCACTGATATATTGGTTGCATGATTTATTGGTTGCAAAATTAAATACATTCGAAAGTCTTTCTTGTTGATGTTTTTTTATACGAAGAAACACATTTGCCAAAAGTGTCATGAATGTAACCTGGATATGACTCTGCTAGTTTAACTTGGATTATATTATATATAACTCTGTTAATCTAGACTGGATTATATGAGACTCTGGGTTAATCTGGCCTGGATTAAACATGACTGTCATTACATGCTGTTGTTTTTGGAAACATTTTGATTTGTCTTGTTTGACTGTTAACAACTTAAATACATAATAAGATATATAAACAACCATGTCTGCTCCTTTTGTGTGTGTGTGTGTGTGTGTGTGTGTGTGTGTGTGTGTGTGTGTGTGTGTGTGTGTGTGTGTGTGTGTGTGTGTGTGTGTGTGTGTGTGTGTGTGTGTGTGTGTGTGTGTGTGTGTGTGTGTGTGTGTGTGTGTGTGTGTTTGCAAAAGCTTATCCCAAGCAAACCTTTCCTATGTGGATATATAGATAGGCTATTAACTATTTCCGACAGCAAATGCACAATTCGTACAGTATGGTTTTGTTAGTTAGACATCCCTCAGTTGCAATGTAATGGCTCTGTGTACACATAATTTCTGTTCCCTTTTAATTGTACATATTATTTTGTTTTGATTGTATTGTTACACTTTTGCAATGTAAATGTATGTTTTCTCATGCCAATAAAGCCCTTTGAATTGAATTGAAATGGTGTGTGTGTGTGTGTGTGTGTGTGTGTGTGTGTGTGTGTGTGTGTGTGCGCGCGCGCGTGTGCGTGCCTCTGTCTGGACACAATTGGTTTGACAGACCTACAACCTCAGCAGCGCAGCCTGTGATATTTGAACTTTTCCTGTATTTGTATTGACATTAACAATAGAAAATTAAGATTCTGCATTTGTGGACATAGTTTGTTTTGTTGTTGTTGATGTACAACGCAGTTCCTGTTTGTTTCAAGTGATTTGATTGGCTGAAGCGCCAAAGGCCTGCTAATCATCAGGTTTGTTTTGTGGTGCAGCTGCTTTTAATTACATTCTGTGACTGGAGGAAAGACAGACAACTGCACATGGACACACACACGCACACGCGCACACACACGCACGCACGCACGCACGCACGCACGCACGCACGCACGCACGCACGCACGCACGCACGCACACACACACACACACACACACACACACACACACACACACACACACACACACACACACTACCACGTCTACAATACCCCCTCCTCAAGGAACCCAGAGGTTTGCTGGACCCTACTTTGAGAACCACAATCACTGGTGGTAGATTTTTCTGTCCTACTGCAAGGTTAAGTATCGTTGTGCAGGGACATGCCTCTAGGTGAAAAATGAAGACGTGACATCCAAATAATTTTTTCTTCTTGACAAGGAGCCAAATACTCGCAAGAAGCACTTTTTGTTTGTGTCTTTCTTTGTACCATTTTTGTTCACGCTCACAACACTGAACATTGCATCACGTTTGCGCCACTGTGCCAACATAAGTGATAGTGTGTGATGGAACGGATCCATTTGCATAATGCTCTTGTATGTCATCAACACAACATCAGCAGTTTCTGACGACATCAGGGATCCCCATATCTCCATATTTAGCCTATCAGTTGTATGGCAGTAGTGGGGAATACAAGAAGGCTCACCCCAAAAATGCATATTCCTAACCTTATTCCTAAACGTAACCTCAGTCAAACTATGCCTAAACCTAACCTTAACCTCAGTAAAACTATGCCTAAACCTAACCTTATTCCTAACCTTAACCTCAGTAAAACTATGCCTAAACCTAACCTTAACCTCAGTAAAACTATGCCTAAACCTAACCTTAACCTCAGTAAAACTATGCCTAAACCTAACCTTATTCCTAACCTTAACCTCAGTAAAACTATGCCTAAACCTAACCTTAACCTCAGTAAAACTATGCCTAAACCTAACCTTATTCCCAAACTGATGGGGAGATGGAGCAGGGACCCTCATAGGGTGGGGGGGCTACAACATAATATTGTATAATTATGTATAACATTGTGTTTCATATGTATAAACATACCATGTTATTGTGCATTCAATAAGCTATTAAAAATAATAGACACATAAATATATTCATGCTTTTATTTGAAACATACATGTACAAGGTGAGTAGGGTGGCCGTACTGCCATTTATAAACACACCTTATTAACTGAGAACAACAACAATATGTCAATTGCACAATAATCATGTATACAAGTTATTCAAAATGGACAGAATCATGATTTATTTTAAGCATACATGTGGAAAATGTTTTAAACATATTTGAAGACAAAATGGACCCTACCCCATGTCCTAACCTAACCTACCCCCTACCCCCCCGCCCCTCTCTCTTTCTTCTTTTGTACATATTTTTCACTCTTCATACCAGTAACCTGTAAACTGATTGTATGACATTCTGTATAGTAGTGTGTATATCTGTCTGTCTCTTATATGTCACCATGATTTGTGTGCATGGGGATCTCATCTTAAACAAGCTAAGTGCTTAATGAGCCATCCAGTTTAGTAGACCTTGTATTGTGAATTTGTACTTCCATGTACTGTTATGTACTGTCATGTACTGTTCTCATGTCTTACTAAATAAAGTGCATCAATCAATCAATCATATATACTAGACCATACCCGGTCGACGCATCTGTGGGGGGATATGCGCACATGATCTGGCAACCCGGGAGGCAGTTCGTCCCATAGCTGGGCAGCCCCGTAACCATGGCAACATTCTTTGACACAAAAGCGCTAATAAGAAGCTGAGATTTGATGAAATTGAAAAACGGGCTTCACAGTTAAGTTCAGATGGTAATGGTCAATGGCTGTGTGCAAAATCAGAGCAATTGCTCCAGCCACTGAGGAGAACCGGGTAGCTTCACATACTCACGTACTCACCTACTCACCACTACAGACAGAGGTTACTAGAATTATAGTAGGACTAGACCATACCCGGTCGGCGCAGCGCAGCCGTGGGGGGATATGCGCACATGATCTGGCAACCCGGGAGTCAGTTCGTCCCATAGCTGGGCAGCCCCGTAACCATGGCGACAGTGTTTGACACAAAAACGCTAATAAGAAGCTTAGATTTGATGAAATTGAAAAACGGGCTTCACAATTGTGTTCAGATGGTAATGGTCAATGGCTGTGTGCAAAATCAGAGCAATTGGTCCAGCCAGTGAGGAGAACCGGGTGTCTTCACCACCACTTCACCACCACTACAAACGCACAGAGGTTACTAGAATTACTAGAACTAGACCATACCCGGTCGACGCATCCGTGGGGGATATGCGCACATGATCTGGCAACCCGGGAGGCAACATTGTTTGACACATAAACGCTAATAAGAAGCTGAGATTTGATGAAATTGAAAAACGGGCTTCACAGTTAAGTTCAGATGGTAATGGTCAATGGCTGTGTGCAAAATCAGAGCAATTGGTCCAGCCACTGAGGAGAACCGGGTAGCTTCACCTACCACTACAGAGGTTACTAGAATTATTACTAGAATTATAGTAGGATAGTAGGATTATAGTAGGATAGTAGGATAGTAGGATATATGACCCCCTGCAGTACCTCCGCGGAATTTCTGGCTCTGCAGTAGGCCTATCGCGTACTTTGTGCTCTTTAGTTTAGATAGGTTAATACACTTATACAGTGTACACATCGAAAAGCAACACAGCAGAAAACAATGCGTGATATGTCTTCTTTTATTTTCCTGAAGCAATTACTTTAGAAAGGTCTCAGTCATTCAGAAATATATGTTCGGGTTCTCATCAACTCCAATGCATTCCACCGCACTCAAGGGTGCAGTCTGGCACCCATGGTGGGACGAATCTGCCGGCTGGAATTGCATCATGCATGATAGCCAAAATTACGTGGACAATCGTACCTTATCTTCTATATACCTTAAGTGGGTGCCTGTCTGAGAGTAGGGACATACCAACTGTGGGTTTGGGTATAAATTAGGTACTTTACTACTGTGTGGGTAATCTTTGGGTAATGATATGATTCTGTAACTGAGATATGCATTTAAATGTAATTGTAATGTTTTGGTCATGGGAATAAACTGTTTTGTTTGTTATTGAGGATTCAATTAAGAATGGTATGGTCCAGTGGGAGGGGCCTAGCCTTTAGGGATCATATGACACTGTGGACTGCAGTTAGTTAATGAAGGGCTTCGGTGTTGTCCAGACCTGTTTGACATCTCAAACTTGGATTGTGTATGTTCCTTAATCTTGTGCGTGCAAAGCTATGATGGGTCTAAACACTGTGAGGTTATTCCACATGTTGTGTTGCAGCCGGGTTAGTGTTATTCAAAGCCAGCTATACTTTTGTGTATTTGTTTAATGTGATGGCTGTACTGGCTTTCAGTAACATACAGTAAAAATGCATGAATAAATCCAGAAATCTAGTCTAGACCCTTTGCAACCCTATGAATAATTCTATAACTTGTCTTGTTAATTTGAATGCATCTTTAAACCATTTTCAGCTCGTTTAAAGCCAGGTCCATATAGTTATTTGACCTGTTAATGTATGTATGTATGCATCAGTATATTCTGTTCATTTTAAGGTGACATGCCAACCAATTGTAGCCTGGTAAACCCTCCCTCCGGAAATCTCATTTCAATTCGATTTCAGAATCGAATTGAAATGAGATTTCCGGAGGGAGGGTTTACCAGGCTAAACCAATTGCTGACAGTTCATTCCTTCCCCTCCTACTGTCTTATAGGCTACAGAAAGGAGACATGGACGTTGTCATTGTGGAGTCAACCCATGCCAACAAGGTCTTAGAGCGTCTAAACAGTCTTTGGCTGAAAAAGGAACTGTGTGATGTGACTCTGTGGTGTGGGGGACAGGAGTTCCCCTGTCATAGAGTTGTACTCGCATCCTTTAGCAGTTACTTTGAGGTAAATACACATTGACCTGCACAGGAATGAAGTTCAATGTTTGACTGTCACATGATGCTATGTTTTTGACACAATTAATGTAAATAAGAAAGGCCTAAACCATGAATACGCTAAACCAGGGGTCTTCAACAGGGGGTCCGGGACCCCTAGGAGGTCCTCAGAGTTACTACAGCGGGTCCGGCAAATCTTTGTGTGATATAGGAACTTATTTTTTACATGAACAACTTGAACTCTTGAATCCTTATTCTGAGGGTAACATTCGCAGACATTGCAGATCTACAGTACAAGTTCACATGCTTGTAGATCGGCTATTTTCAGCAAAGAGGTTTGGTGTAGAGGGGGGAAAAGAGCAGACCAAGTATAGAGCAAACGGTCAAGTTTACTAAGTATTGACGGTTTAAGTGGTTAAATGTCTGAAAATACAGTATATGAAGCTATCTATGAAGAATTTTAATCTGCAACACAATTTTATACAATATGTCGAGGGGGTCCCGGCTTCATCTCTCTCTCAGCTAATGGGTCCTTCGCCTGAAAACGTTGAAGACCCCTGGCTGCTCTAAACCAACCATTCACCTTTTCAACCCGCACAGGGAATGTTCACTTCTGGGATGCTGGAGTCCAAACAGGAAAGGATTACAATCAATGATGTGGAACCTGAGGCGCTAAGCATTTTGGTGAGCTACGCCTATACCTCAAAGGTGTCCATCTCCAATGCAAATGTGCAGGTAATGTATTATCATCATAAACCTTATTCATTGTCTGCGTTTTGCCCTACATTGGTGCTTAACAACCATATGTTGTTTCTTTGGTCTCTAGGCCCTGTTAGCAGCATCAAACCTGTTCGATGTTACAGCTGTTATAGAGGCCTGCTGTCGCTACGTGGAGTTTCACATGGATGAGCTGAACTGTGTAGAGATCCACTGCATTGCCGATGCCCTCTGCTGTGCAACCTTGGAGCGGCACAGCATGGATTATATCCTGGAACACTTCAGCGATGTCTACCAGCAGGTCAGTGAGTGAAGGATATGGATACATTCATTTATCAAGTTGTCTATTGTTTCTCTTTCCCTCTTATAATTCTGTGGTGACTCACAGTATGAGACAAGACCACCCAAACTGATACAATATTAAAGGTGGGGGATATTTTTTTTGCATATTTACAAACTACTGTCACTTGCCCTTTTCGCCCATCAAGCCACCTGTCTGTCACCAGTACTGACGTGACGGCACAAAAGGTTAGTTCAAGAAATGTGGGAACAGGGTCATAATTAGGGGTGCAACGGTCAAACAAATTGATTTAATTGATTATTCCTATATTAAAATTGCCTAGTGGTTGGACAGTGGATGGTGGACGTCACACACTTAACATCCGGTACTTGTTGCTCTGATCCGCATCAAACTTGGCAAAATCACTGTCCAGGGGTCTGCCATAACTATAGTCACACTGGGCCCCAGTGGGCCACATGCAGGCCCACCCATGCTCTCAAGCGTTTCACAAACACTGTTCAGGGGTCTGGCATGAGAATGGTCATTGTACAATCCTCCAATAATTAAACAAAGCTCTGTCTGCCCCCAAGAATGTGTCTGTTTGTCCCAAACATCTCTTCTGCCCAGTTCTCCTCAGTGGCTGGAGCAATTGATCTGCATTTGCACACAGCCATTGACCATTACCATGTGCATGGACCAGCAACACCCGTTTTTCACTTTCTCCAAATATCACCCCAGTCTTAGCATCACTACATTGACTGCTTGGAATAAACTCCCAATATAACTAAGACAGGCCCCCTCCGTAGATAGCTTTAAAGCACAGCTCAAGACTTACTTCTTCACTCTTACTTTTAGTTGATCTTTTTCCTATGTTGCTGTGTTGCTGTTTATGTCTTTGCTGTTTGCTTGATTCACTGCCTTTTGTTCTCGCCATTATTTGAATACCATTGCTATTATTATTAATTTCCTGCCTTTATTTTTATGCCATTGTTAAACTGCTTTGATGTTTTTTTCTCTGCTATGTTGTTGTATTGTGTTGCTTTTTCTGTAAAGCACTTTTGCTTTATTTTATTTTCTGTATTTCACCCTGTAAAGCACTTTGAGCTGCATTCATGTCATGAAAGGTGCTATATAAATAAAGTTTATTGTTATTATTATTAATAGAATAATCACTTAGATGATAATCAATAGTTGCAGTCCTAGTCATAATCTATAGACTAATACAACCATGTATTTTCTCTGCTCCTAGGATGACTTCCTGTCTCTCTCAGTGGACAAACTTTCAGAGATTGTCTCCAGTGATCATCTCAATGTGCCCGAGGAGGAGATGGTGTTCGAGGCTGCCATGCTGTGGTTAAATAAGTGTCCTACACGCAGGGAAAGCATTGAAAAGGTGAAAAACTTAAAAGTTACTGGGAAATGACTGACCATTACTGGTCCATTTTGGTCACATTGGTACAATCTTCAGAGTTAAATTAAAACTGGGATGTGACTGTATTCTACAGATATTCATCTCTAGAATACTATTGTACATTTTATATCCTATGGGAGTATATGGAAGGGTTTTAGGGTGCAGCATAAAGGAACCCTCCACAGCTGTCAGTCAATTAGATCTCCATAAATCTAGAGGACTTAAACAACACTGTTCTTTCACACCACAGTTATGGCCAGTTGTGAATGGAAGTACAGACTAAACTAGACGATGTTTATACAGTCTAAAGCTATAGTGTACAAAGTGTCATACGGTAAATTTGTTTCCTCACCTTGTCTTGGCTGATGTAGAGATTTGAAAGCAATGTTGTTCACCCAATATCCAGTTGGCCTATTGAATAATTGGTGTTGGATTTGTTCTTTAAGGTGCTAGCGCATGTCCGCCTGCCTCTTGTCAGCCCCTTATACCTCCGTGATGTGATTGAGTGTGTGGAGCTGGTGAAAGACTCTCAGGGCTGTCAGAGGCTCATCTCTGAGGCCAAGAGGCAGCATCTCCTGCCCTACAGCCAAAGAGCACAACCACGGCATGGGACCACAGGTGCATGTATTCATTGCAACAGATGGTGGAAACAATATATTTATAAATGCATCACAGATTTTCTATGTTGGGATTTCCAATGTAAAGAAATTAAAATAATTGGTGGTGATTTTTCGAAAGCTTACTTTGCTATCGGGGCTGCATAATCATTATTGCGGATCATCATTTTATTATTTGATTTTACACTTCCAATTTTGATTTAGATGTCTGGCACTTCATGTATAGTTTTAGTTAACTATAACTTTAAAATGTATACCAATGTATGCTAACTGTGCTGTCACATTTCTCATACTAACTCACACATTACTTTGCTGTGAGTACCCGGCCTCATGCTCACACCTGCTTATTTGTTTATCTTCTATTCCTCTGTATGTGCAGTGATACTGATTGTGGGGGGAAGGGATGGCGACAGCGTTGAGAGCTTTGATCCGCTGACCAATGAATGGCAGACTCTGGCACGCCTGCCCATCACTGTATCTGAGCCTGGTCTGGTTGTATCAGGTGAGGTGGTGTAAAGTAACACATTTACTACATTTTTGGGAGTATTTCCAATTGTCTATACTTTTACTTCTACTCCACTACATCTCAGAGGCAAATATTGTGCTTTTACTTCACTACAATTATTCGAAAACTTTAGTTACTAGTTACTTTGCAGATATAAATCATTAGGCTACATTATAAAACATACATTAACCACTTTAGCCCTATTTTATACCTAGGCTATTGCGACACGTTGTGAGCTTGTAGATCTGCTATTTTCAAACATTTTAGTACTTTTACTTTTGGTACTTTAAGTACATTTGGATACCAATACTTTTGTACTTTTACTCAAGTACATTTTGAATTCCAGACTTTTACTTGTAACAGAGTACTTCTACATTGCAGTATTGATACTTTTACTTAAGCAAAACATTTACTGTACTTTGTCCACCACTGATCAAGTGAGGTGTTCCATCAGATCAGCTGGAGTAGAGGCCAAGACAGTTGGCACCTGTAATGGAACTTACTCTGTTTTGTCCCTGAATTGAAATGTACATGTAGTAATATTGTGGCTGGAAAGGCTATGTTATCATGGCATTAAAACTATAAGTTCTGCTTTTTAAAGGTGTGATAGGCAACTTTGGAGTAATTAGCAGTGGCACCAGCCATTATAGATGAGTTATCATTGCTTCAATACTGTCATGGATACAGTAGCTCTGTTTTCACAGGCTCCATACATTTGGCCGAAGATAAACAAAGTAAGGGGAAGCCTGGCAGTGAACGCTAAACCACTATAGAAAATGATGAGCGAGCTCAGAGTGAATGGCATTTCACCACTTGAATTATTGATCGCTCACAGGGTGTTGTGGGGGAAAAAAACTAAATATTACTACAATAATTAACTTTACTGCTGCCAGAGGCAAGTATACTATAGCCCATCTCCCACCATAGGCTCGTATGTGTATTTGGCTGGAGGATCCGTGTCTGAAGATGTTGTCAGTAAGGAGATGTGGCGTTATGACCCTTTCCATGACTCATGGGTGAAGATGGCTTCCATGAATGGTGCACGCTGTTCATTCGGTAAGACTGTCAAACTATCACACTCAATTTAACCACTTTGTGTTGTTGCATTAGTAACCCAAGGAGAGGTTGCACATTATGGCCTAGAGAGGTGTGGGGTACTGTATGTAAATATCAAAATGTCTCCTCAATCTGCCTTTTTAGTGGGATTGTTCTATCAGTGGTGGACAGCTCAGAAAAGTACATTTAGCCTACTTGAGACATATACTTGAGTATACTTAATCCATATCTCAAATATAGTTAAAATAGCAGACCTACTTGTAGATCTTGTCAATGTCGTGTGTGTGTGTGTGTGTGTGTGTGTGTGTGTGTGTGTGTGTGTGTGTGTGTGTGTGTGTGTGTGTGTGTGTGTGTGTGTGTGTGTGTGTGTGTGTGTGTGTGTGTGTGTGTGTGTGTGTGTGTGTGTGTGTGTGTGTGTGTGTGTGTGCACGTGCGACGAGCTGCAGGGGGGGAGGGGGTGGCAGTACTTTAACTCAAGTACACATCCGAATATTAGACTAGGTTTATTCAATTAGAATGTGTTCCTATTCTTTCAACCACCTTAATATATAAAAAAAAAAAGCTCAGCCAAACGGTTATAGTGCATCAGCTGCAACTAGCAGCCAGCTGCTACATGACCAAAGTCTACTGGTGGCATTAGATCAATGATAATCAACCCTTTTAATGTCAAGGACCTCTAGTTTGTTATACATTAGGCAATTGGCCCCTGTTTGATATGATTTCTCTTGTCTTTTTTAATTTTTTTCTCTGGGTCCATAGACCTGGTGACGTTGGGTGGATATCTGTTTGCTGCGCGAGGCCGGGGGAGGTTTGATCTAGAAGTGATCCCAATGGAGCGATACAACCCCATCACCAACACCTGGCAGCTCGTTGAGCATGTCGGAATGCCAGAAGACATTGACCCTTCAGTGGTTGTACTGGATGGACTGATCTATGCTATGGGTATGGAACAGGTGTATAATGGTTAACTATAAATATATAATAAGCCTTTCATATGCATCCATTTCCTGTTGACAATGAATGTTTTGTCATGTGTCCTTCTGGGGCCAGATTATTGCAAGACGTTCAAGTACAACCCTGAAACATCTGTATGGACTACAGCCGCTCCTGCACAGGTTGAACGTTATGGTGCAGCTGTCTGTACACTCAACGGAAAGGTCTACCTTATAGGTATTATACAGTACTACCTGTTGTTAATGGCTCTTAGTTCCATAATAGACTCACTTAAGCGTTCCAGTAACAGTCACTATCCTGCAGTAACGGTCACTAGCCTGTAGTAACAGTCACTATCCTGCAGTGTTGATTTTGTCGACTAAAACTATGACGAAAAATGTTCGTCGACTACCTTTTTTACTGATGAAAACTAAATGAAAACTAAATAAAAACTAAGCTATGATGACTAAGACTAAATATATTGACAATTTTGTCAACAATTAAAATCTAGACTAAAATGTTGAGAGGGACGAGTGGAGAAGAAGTCATTTTATGTTTGGTTGAACTAGGGTGTTGAAAATAAAAGATCTACTAGCTCACAACGCGTCACGCTGCGACGCGTTGTGAGCTTGTAGATCAGATATTTTCAGCATGCAACCAATTGTAAAATCAGCCAATACGACACCATCAAGACCCGCCAGTCGACTAAATCAACTGTAGATTTAGTCCCTTTCTCGGCTCCAGCTGATTCAGAACGCTGCTGCCCGATTGCTAACTGGCACGCGTAGGAGAGAGCATATAACTCCCATCCTCGCCTCTCTCCACTGGCTGCCCGTGCACTTTAGAATCCAGTTCAAGGTTCTGCTTTTTACTTTTAAAGCCTTAAATGGTCTCGCCCCTCCATACCTCTCTGAGCTCCTCCCCCCCCGCACTCCTGCCCGCTCCCTCAGGTCAGCTGACCAGATGCTGCTGGAGGTCCCGTGGGCGAACCGGAAGCTTAGAGGGGACAGAGCTTTTTCAGTCGCTGCCCCCAAGCTCTGGAACGATCTTCCCCTGCAGATTAAGCAGGCCCCCTCTCTGGCCATTTTTAAATCCTCGCTTAAAACGCACTTTTATTCTTTGGCTTTTAACACAGCATGAGACCTCTTTTTCTGAACTAGCCCCCCTCCTTTTCTTGTTCTGTGTTTGTCTTTGTATTCTGTGTTTTTAATCTCTGTTTTTACATACTGTATTACCTATGCACTGTACAGCACTTTGTGGCAGCTGTGGTTGTTTTAAATGTGCTATATAAATAAAGTTGAGTTGAGTTGAGTTGAGACTAAAATCTTATGATATTTAGTCGACTTTTCTAGACAAAAAAAACTAAAACATTTCAGATGACTCAAATATGAATAAAACAAAATGGAATTTTATTCAAGACTATGACTAAAACTAAATCAAAATTTGCTGTCAAAATCAAAACTGCTATCCTGTTAATTCCTATTATCTATAGGTGGTGAGGGTAATGGGACCATGAACCAGGTGGAGAGCTTCGACCCCAAAACCAACCAGTGGACAATGTGTGCCCCTATGAACAAGAAACGCTACAGGCCTGGCGTGGCTGTGGTGCATGGAAAGATCTACGCACTTGGAGGGTATTATTATCCCAGGTAAAAGGCTACTGCTTCATGGAAGCCTAGAAAAAGGTGGCTGCTTGTTCACACAAGACATTAGTCTCATGGCTCTTTCTCCGTGTAGGGATGGGGATGCCCATGACCGTACCATCGAGCAGTATGATGATGAGAGGGACACATGGGAAACTGTGGGACAGATGCCCACCGGTTGCAAAGATTTGCGCTGTGTGTCTCTCCGGCTGCGGAAGGATGCACAGGTAATACATTAGCACTGTATGGTAAAAACAAAAAAAAAGCTGTTCTCCCTTATACTGTCTCCTCCTGTACTTTCCTACAAAGATTCTAGTAATAAAATACAAAGGGAGGTTTGTTATCTGCACATGAGAAAGTTTAGAGTTGTATTCATCATTTAACAGCACAATGGAATGAATAGTGAGGAATTCCTCCAATTGTATGTATGTGACATAAGGAATAGTGGTTAGCTTTGTTATGTATTTGCCCCTGTCCCCCAAGAGCTGCAGATGAACAGTGATGACCCCAGCAGACAGATGGGCACTGCTAAGCCCCTCCAACATCAGTGAACACACACACACACACACACACACACACACACACACACACACACACACACACACACACACACACACACACACACACACACACACGTTTGATGTTTACCTGATGCTAGGTTTGATGTTTACCTGATGATAGGATTGATGTTTACGTGATGCTAGGTTTAAAGTTTACAAGACGCTAGGTTTGATGTTTACGTTGACCTGATGCTAGGTTTGATGTTTGCCTGGTATCCTAGTTTTTATCCTACTTTGTATTGTACGTATCTGACTATTTACCCCGTTACTGCTACCCTTAAGCTGTTGTTAATGACAGAGTTGACATGTTATGTAAATGTCATGCTTTGTAGCCTGTGGCAATAAACAGAAACACACACACACACACACACACGTCGACTATTTGCAAGACCTGCACCTCTGGTTATTCAAAGGATAATATTCAAAAGATAATTTAATCCAGAGAGCGAGTATATCAGGTTGAGTGTGCAATTGTATTTAATCATTCATTTTAATTTGATTTCAAGATGGTGTGGTGGACAGTAATTAAGTGAACTTATCTAACTTTTGTTCTTAGTGGCTGTACTTCGTCCAGGTAGTTCAGTCGGTAGAGCACTCACCTTTGAACCACAAGGTCTTTCATTTGTTCCTGGGCACTGCCAAATGTAATTTGAGGTGGTTTTTCAGCACACTCTGGGAGTATATAAATTCATATGTGTGGTTATGAGTGGAATGACACATTTTCTAGACAACACATGAATTTCACCACAGGATAAAATAATGGTTGTCTGTCTGTTGACAGCAAGCAGTGATATATGGTAGGTACAAGGTTAGACGTGGTATGTTTTGCCTAAAAGACAAAACATCTAACGTCTAACTGCAAATATAATGTGAGTTACTTCTATAACCATATGTACAATAATTTGTGTTCTTACTGGTATCGGCACAGATGTATCGAACCATTACAAAACGGCAAACGACATAAGACATAAGACTACCTATACATATTCCTCCCAAATGTACATTTAACATACTAGTGGTCATGCTGGAGTTGTGGTTTCTAAAATCTGCTGCTACATACCTACAATCCTGCTAAATACCTGAATTACGGTTTGATGGCTGGTTCTTTTAACCCAAATATGAAGTCTGCTCTACGTTTTAATGTTACCCAAAAATATTTCAGTGAAAAAAGTTAATATGAAACATTGGATGGTCTTGGGTCGAGGCACATGAAAACCTGGGTTAAAGCAGGTTTGTGTAAATTTTAAACATGATCGCTGCCACTCTGGCATATAAACGTACCTAGAACCAGGGAAACTGTAAAGGCTGGTTGGCTGGTGATAAATTGTAGCTTATTTCAGTGGTTAAAATCTAAGGTGTCAGCCGGTTCAGAATCTTTATTGTCACACCACAGGTCTGCAGGTGTACAACAGTGGGTGAAATTTGGGAGAAAAGAATATAAAAACAAGGTATTGTATCTACATATCCATCCATACAGTCTGTACATGATGTTTAGACATACAGTAAGGTGCATGAGCATAGCAGCTATACTGTTCATTGTATATAGACATTAAGGTGGCAGTAGAATATCAACACGTTATGCAAGAGATTAAGGTGTGTCAGGTTCAACCACATAGTCCACAAAAGGTAACTTTCACTGGTATATTCTTACCACACTTCCTGGCCTTCGCTAACGTCCAAAGCCATTAGAATTTGCACCTTCTGCATCAGGATTTTCACCTGATGTTTTTCTGAGCTGCTGTTCTCAAACAAAAATTGTCTTTTCAATCTGCCCACCTGCATGCAAGTACTGTAAATACACTTTACTGAGAGCTCTACAATTCCTCAATTTGTCTGGTGTTTTCATCAAAGAAATCTGGTGTATCAATTACAGCAACACATGTACACTATTAGTCAAAGTATTCCATCTGACGCTTTCTAGTAGCTGGTATTGGATTGAGATGGGAAGTATTTCTTTCAATCTATTCAATTACCAGATGAACAATGTTTTCTTTTGTTTCTATGATGGACATTTCCTCTACTGTACCTTTTGAAGGGGGGCTTGGAGGCTGCAGAATATTTATTTTAGACCAACACAGACCGCACCCCAAGCACTCACTGTAGAGTTGATCTGACTGAGACTGTACTGACTTCAGATTTATTCATGTTCCGCTCTGAATTCTACCTCCAGGTCTCAGGCACCAGTATGGGGTCAAAAAAGGCACCCATCATTGCTTCCCTGTACTGTGGCATCTTTGAAAAAGAGTTAATCTATAATCATCAACACAATCCATTCCATTCCACACCATTTATCTCCAATTCGAAGATGATACAGACAATATTTTTTTCTATCTAATGATAGATACATAGATAGATCATTTCTGAGCGGTGAACCTATAAGTGGGTTTAGGACCCATCCGGGGCGAAGGTTTTTCTTTCCTTCGTGAACATTTGTCTTTCGCTGTACTGTGATTGGCTGATTGGCTGTGACGTACTGTGATTGGCTAGCGAGACGCATGATGAAATTAGTAACTCATAAATATCACCGCTCACTTCACACTGGGTGTGATCTTTATTGTATATTATAGTGTCCTGCACCACAAGATGCCCAACCCGCACAGGCTCACAAGACACTCACACAATTAACATACACCAAGATACAACACACACAATACATGAACATATTGATTGTCCAGGCTGTTAGTTACGGATCCATTGTTCTCCAACGCAACTGCCATGCCTTCTTTATGCATTTCCTAAAACAAAAACCTCCTTAGTGAACAGCCAACTGAACATACAACATTCAGACATCCAAAACAAATCTGGATTCTTATCCTGGATTTCTTGCATCATTGTACAGTGGACAGTGAAAAACTAAATGAAACTCATCCTCCAAAACTCCCAGGTCACAAAGAACACCCAATCGCTGCTCCTCACTCAGGAATGCCAGTATATCTACTCACCTCAACTGCCAGAGGTAATGCACCAGATCAGACAGAGGGACCTCTGTCCTCTCTTTACATTAAATGCAACATAAGGTTCAGTGATAGGATAATCCTCTTTGAATTGAACATAATTTCTTAACTTTTGCTTGTTTCCAAATGTCCACCCTCCATTGCTCCTAATGTAACATTGACAATGTATGTTTGACCGTATTTATATTACAATGAAGGTTATTCATAAAATATACATTTAAATTAGAAAGTGCTAAAATTAAACCTCTCTTATGTCATGGTATGTTTTCTTTAAAACCTTGAAAACTATGTTTTCATTGTGATAAATTGTAATCATTGATCCAAGCCGAACACAATCGATTGATTTTGCAACTTATTGTTTTTTCAATCGATTGATTTTGATCATTAAAAATTAAAATGCTCATCACTGATCCAGAAAAGTCTGAGAACCATTGGTCTAGAGTTCTATATTTGTGTATTCATCCCGTGGATCATCATAAGACAAAAAAACATGATCATATAAAAGCCCATTCATACAGAAAGATTACCTGCAGTGTCTTGTTATCACCACTAGATAGAGGACTTTAACAGAGAAACGCCATGCAGTTATCTGTTGAGTACAATACTTATATTGTATATCTCCTCATTCATATTCATTGATTATATCCTGAAGGGGAATGTAATCCTGGGCAGACTGTAAATAATGTAGTATTATACATACATGTATTACTCCACTACAATTATTTGGGAACTTTAGTTACTACTTTGTAGATTTTGATTATTATTACAAAACATACGTTACCCACTTCAGCCCTATATACATTTCGGCCGTGTGCAAATAGCAGATCTACAAGATCTACAATGCGTCGCTTTCGCAACGCATTGTGAGCTTGTAGATCTGGTATTTTCAACAGATTTGTGTATATTTGAAAACTTGTGAAACAGAACATTCTGCATAATGACTACTTTCTACTTTTGGTACTTTAAGTACATTTTGATGCCAACACTTTTGTACTTTTACTCAAGTACATTTTGAATTCCAGACTTACTTGTAACAGTAGTATTTCTATATTGCAGTATTGATACTTTTACTTAAGTAAGGTGTGTGTACTTCCTCCACCACTGCAAAATAGTCAATTTTACACAGAGGTGCCCAGATGTGATGTCCCTAGGGCCCACCTATCCTGACCTCTGACCTGTATCCGTTCTGGTGGTCACCGTGACAACCGAGCTTCTCTTTATACAGTCTATGCAACCGAGTGGCCAATCACAGCGCGCCAGTCAGTCAGTTCGTCCTCCAGTGGGGTAAGTAGGCGTATTCAAGTAATTTTGAGGTATTTTTTACCTCTTTTACTTTTTACCCCACTACAATTATTTGAAAACTTAAGGTACAAGTTACTTTGTTACTTTTATTTGTCTGTCATTAAGGTTTCAATTAATTGAGTAGCCTACATAGGACCCCAATGGAAACAAGCCATAGGCTTTCTTGGGTTTAAAATCCTCTTCGCAGACCTTGTATTGAACTGTAGGCTGCTTTCCTGTGCTTTTTCTTTTTGCAAACTGCAAAGTATTCAATCAATATTCAATGGTAGATTTGGATTATTTTACAAAACATACATTAACCACTTCAGCCCTATTTGAAAATAGCAGATCTACAAGCTCACGATGCGTTGTCGTTTGTGAGCTTGTAGATCTGCTATTTTCAAAAGATTTTTATACAATTGAAAACTTGAGAAATGGACCATTCTGCATAATGAGTACCTTCTACTTTTGGTTCTTTAAGTATATTTTGATGACAAACTTTTGCACTTTTACTCAAGTACATTTTGAAATCCAGACTTTTACTTATAACAGAGTATTTCTACATTGCAGCGACTGAGTATTGATACTTTTACACCATTGGTTCTCAAACTTTTTCATGTCAAGGACCCCCAAATTGACACTTATTAGCCCGCGGACCCCCATTTGAAAAGATAAGCCAGGGACCCCCATAAGAGAAGTTTTTTTACGGCTCTCTAGCAGTGATTCTCAACCATTTTAATTTCAAGGACCCCCAGTTTGACATGCATTAGGCTACGGCCCCCCATTTAATGGCATTTCTATCTCTGGGACCCCAATTCATATTGTAAAATCAATGTTAATTTAACTCTGAGAGTAGTTACAGACCCGTCAGGGTCCATTTGGTTCCATTTGTACACTCTCAGAGTTACAGACCCATAAGGGTCCATTTGGTTCCTATTCATCATTCAGCTGGGGACCCCCTGGAACCCCTCAAGTACCCCTGGGGGTCCCCGGACCCCACTTTGAGAACCACTGTTTGGTTTTACACCACTTGCAGTCCGTCCGTCCTCCCGGGCTATGGGATGAAAGGCGCGTGCCGTGCAGTCAGGACTGGAGGAGGAGGAGGAGGTGGCGCGTGCACGCGCGGCGCGAGACACTTGGAGAAGAGAGAAAAGTCTCGAGCGGAGCGACTTAAATAATGTCTGTTTATTATTTATGGGCGCGTTTTAAACTGAAAGAATAATAACAATAATACCGAGCGCTTTTCTAAGTACTTCTAGACGCTTTACATGTGTGTGTGCGGGCCAGGGGAGAGGAGACTAAACTACTACCTTAAGGACAAACTTAGAAAAACAAAAGATAAGAATTAAAAGCAGTAGAACAACAAGAAGAAGGAGAAGAACAAGAGGAAGAAAACATGAGGGACAAACATCTGGATTAACGAACAAACAGCAACATGTGGATTTAAAAAAAAGTGTTTTTCTCACCGTCAGTAGTAAACAACTGACCGAACCCCTGTCTGTCTGTCTGTCTGTCTGTCTGTCTGTCTGTCTGTCTACAGTGGGGTTGGTTTAGTGTAGTTTAATTTAATGTAGTAGTTGTAGTTTAGTGTAGTAGTAGAACTACTGCTATAGTAGTGGACTGTCTGTCCAGAGTCCAGACTACAGAGGGTGTAATTTGGACCTTCAGCATCATGGCTCCAGAACTCCTGGTTGGTCTGATGTTCAGACTGCTGCTACCTGTCTGTCTGACTGCAGGTAATGTACTGTACGTCTGTCTGTCTGTCTGTCTGTCTGTCTGTCTGTCTGTCTGTCTGTCTGTCTGTCTGATAGATACTGTACATCTGTCTGTCTGTCTGTCTGTCTGTCTGTCTGATAGAGACTGTACATCTGTCTGTCTGTCTGTCTGTCTGTCTGATAGATACTGTACATCTGTCTGTCTGTCTGTCTGTCTGTCTGTCTGTCTGTCTGATAGATACTGTACATCTGTCTGTCTGTCTGTCTGTCTGTCTGTCTGATAGAGACTGTACATCTGTCTGTCTGTCTGTCTGATAGATACTGTACATCTGTCTGTCTGTCTGTCTGTCTGTCTGTCTGTCTGTCTGTCTGTCTGTCTGTCTGTCTCTCTGTCTCTGTCTGTCTCATCGATTCTGTCTGTCTGTCTGTCTGTCTGTCTGTCTAATAGATACTGTACATCTGTCTGTCTGTCTGTCTGTCTGTCTGTCTGTCTGTCTGTCTGTCTAATAGATACTGTACATCTGTCTGTCTGTCTGTCTGTCTGTCTGTCTGTCTGTCTGTCTGTCTGTCTGATAGGTACTGTACATCACCTGTCTGAGCCATGGTTTTAATGGTGAATATACAGTACTGTATATACCTCTATGCTGTTTCATAAGGAGAGAGGGAGAGACAGAGACGGAGGGAGGGAGGGAGGTAGAGGGAGAGAGAGAGAGAGAGAGCATCAACATGTATATAGTTTATAGGTCAGGTGGTGTTAAAAACACATGGTAGAGGGACACTACTGAGCCTTTATGTATTCCTGGATTTAAAGTGTTCCTCTTCACTGACCCCCAGACCATGATGACCCCTCAGTGGTTCTCAAACATTTTCATGTCAAGGATATTTGAAATGTCAATTGGTAAAAATGCATTATTTTGCAGTGGAACCAGGAAGTGGGCGGGAACTGCGATGCCCTATACTGGGGACCCCCTCGCCCTGAAACCCACTCAAGGACCCCTGTAGGTCCTCGGACCACACTTTGAGAACCACTGCTCTACAAGTTCGAAGGGGTCCCCATGTAGAACGAGGAACAGTTTATCTAGAGGTTAACCCAACTAGAGTTTGTATAAGAATGACTATTCAGATCATACATTTAATTTAATTGAACCACTTTCACTTTCAAAAGTCAAAAAACCTTGACAAAAATGGCAAAAATAGTTTGCTCCCAGTGCATCGCATCGCGGCACTTTTTGAGCTTGTAGATCAGCGATTGTTGCTACTTTTGCGCGACTCTTGTAAGAAGGAGGAGGACATTAATTAATAGTTTGAGATAAAAAGTAGAAATGTTGAAATACGAGGTGTCTCTGCCTGGCAGCGACCGTGTCTTTGGTAAAATCAGGCCTTTAGAAAGTGGTTCCCAGCAGGAGCCACTGAACCTGGTGACCTCTCCTGACCTTTAGTGATGTCACAAGTCAAAGGTCAGCTAGTTGACCATGTGTGGCCCACATATTTAGACATTAAGTGTGTGTGTGCGTGTGTGCGTGTGCGTGTGTGTGCGCGTGTGTGTGCGTGTGTGTGTGTGCGTGCGTGCGTGCGTGCGTGCGTGCGTGCGTGCGTGCGTGCGTGCGTGCGTGCGTGCGTGCGTGCGTGCGTGCGTGTTTTAGAAGGATTTAGAGCTGACAAACTATTTTACCATATGTATCTTGGCAACTGGTGTCAGCCAGGGTCTCTCCTCTCATTCCTGTCAAACCCCCTGGTCCCTGAAAAGGTCATTAATGCTTTCATCTCATGACGCTTAGATTAGTGCGTGACTCCCTCTCCTCTGGCCTCAGCGATAGAGTCACACCCAGCCTCCAATGGATGCAGAACTCCGCTGCTATAGACTGCTCTCACTAACGTGACCCTATCACGGTATCACGCCCATCTTAGCTGCTCTCCGCTGGTTGCCTGTGAGCTTCAGAAGCAATTTTAACCCATTAAGACCTGAGGCGATTCTTAAAAATGTTTTCTAAATCCTAACAGTTTTTTGAAAAAAGTTCAAGGTTTTTCAAAAATAGCAGATCTACAAGCTCATAGCGCGGCACTCGGTGCCGCGCTATGAGCTTGTATATCTGCAATTTTTTTTTGAAAAATCGTGAAAATGTGTGCACATCTTTGAATGTATGTTTTTTAAAGCGAACATTTTTAACTCAAATCTTTGCTTCTGTGGAATTCTACAAATGTCTTCTGAACAGTTTCTTTTGGAAAAAAACTTTTGTTGCTGTAAAATCAGTGGTTCTATTTTTCATGTCAAGGTCCACCCAAAATGTATTTGGCCTCGGACCCCCATCTCAAAATACTTGAGACCCCCCCCAAGAAGCAAAGATTTGAGTTCAAAATGTTCGCTTTAAAACATATCTATATTCAAAGATTTGCTCATATCAAATGGCTCAAAGCTCAAGCTTGGTGCCGCGCTATGATCTTGTATATCTGCTATTTTTCTAATAGCCAAAGACATTTTTAAATGACACAGATGCCTTCCCGGATTGAATGGGTTAAGAGATTCTACTTATTAACTTTAAAGCAGGGGTTTTCAACTGATTTTGACCCAGGGACCACCATCCTGACTAAGAGCAACCTGGGGACCACCCCACACAATAGAGGTGGGGGGTTCATGCACCACAGGGAGCTGGAGAAAATAGCTATAATATCAATATAATATCTAATAAAATACAGTGATTTTGTTTGCATATGATTAAGGATTATGGTAAGCTCACATTTCATATCACACATACAATACAGTAAGAACTCCTGTAAGTTATTAAAAGTAAAACAAAAAAAAAAGTGTAAAAAAAAAAGTTTTGTTTATTTTTTTATGCATGGCCAGGGACCACCTGCAATACCGTGGTCCACGGACCACCGGTTGAAAACCCCTGCTTTAAAGCCCTGCATGGACAGGCTCCCAGTTATATTTCAGGATATGCTGGTCTAAGAAAGGCACAACGCCCCGCTCACATTACAGCTTCGTGCAAAAAAAAGCCTGACGACGCTAGAGCCAATAATTGGGCGCGTCCGAGGTTATGAGTGACAGCTGTCATATCATGTCTCAGCATTGTGTGCCCAGTTTGGGCAGTGAAAAAAAACAAGGTTGTTTAACCGTTTAAGACCCGAGGCCGATTCTACAAAATGTCTGTTTTTAGAATGTCTTCTAAAAACTGTTTTTTGAAAAGAAAATGATGTTACTATGTCAGTGGTTCTCAAACTTTTCCATGTCAAGGACCCCAAAATGTATATGTATTTGGACAAGGACCGCCCCATTTCAAAATCTGTTGTTCCAGGGACCCCCCAGAAGCAAAGATTTGAGTTACAAGTGTTCGATTGAAATAAATATATATTCAAAGATTTGCACAAATGTTTACGATTTCTCAAAAATAGCAGATCTACAAGCTCGTAGCGCGGCGCTATGAGCTTGTAGATCTGCGATTTTTGAATAGCCAAAAGTGTAAAATAATGCTTTTTTTAGCTCAAATCTAAAAATGACACAAATGCTTCTCCCGGTCTTAATGGGTTAAACGGGAGCGCACTTTGAAATCAAAAATGTAAAATAGCAGCTGTAGGTGAGAAATTACTCAATATTAGGTTACTACATGACCTTTATGCATACAAATTCATAGAACGTTCATAAATGAGCTGCCAAACGACCTGAACGAGCCGCCTGTTCTCCGCCCCCCCCCCCCCCCCCCCCCCTCCGAGTGAACTGCTAGAGGAGACTGGAATGCCGTTCCAGACCACCGAGGGTCACAGATAGACAGGCAGGGAGAAATCACAAAAGAGATTTTTATGATCTCCATAGGTAAGCTTAAACCAACTGCTTCACAAGAACAAATGTTGGTATAACTGGGAGATTCGATGGGGAATCAATATTGTATACACCGATTATTACATACAGTACAAAGAAAAAGTCAAGTCGGGTTCCATCCAGAGCTCTCCTGGTTGCCCCTAGCCCCTTGCCTGATTTATTAATGCATTTGTGTGTGTGTGTGTGTGTGTGTGTGTGTGTGTGTGTGTGTGTGTGTGTGTGTGTGTGTGTGTGTGTGTGTGTGTGTGTGTGTGTGTGTGTGTGTGTGTGTGTGTGTGTGTGTGTGTGTGTGTGTGTGTGTGTGTGTGTTCGTTCAGCATGTGCATTCAGGTTTAATGGATTCTCATTGGTCTACCTGGTCGTTCTCCTGCTGCTCCCATTGGCTGCTGAACCCAGAGGTAAACCCTTCACTTAAACCCTAACCTTAGCCTAATATCATCTAAGTTAAAGGAGCATTTATTCTCAACCTTATGTTCGTATACTGTAACTGGTCCTCACTAATGCTCATTATACGATGGACGGTCCCAATCGTTCAGAAATGATGTGTGTTCACAAGCTGGTCCAGCCGGCTCTGATGGACTCCAATGTATTTAACCGAACTTCCGGCTCGGGTTTTGCCTCCCAAGCGCGTCAATGGCCCCTGCCCGGCCCGTGGACTGTCTGTACCTTCTTCTATCATAGCCTTGGGTAAACCTAGGAAGTCTGCCTGCTGTAACAGGAAGTAGCTTAGTGGCTATTTGAGGGTTTGAACCTGTGTTGTTTGTTCTAAATCATGAAAAACCCTGAAATATTAATAACATTATTAATGGACATTGATGTGAGACACAAACACACATTGTGGTGTGTGTGTGTGTGTGTGTGTGTGTGTGTGTGTGTGTGTGTGTGTGTGTGTGTGTGTGTGTGTGTGTGTGTGTGTGTGTGTGTGTGTGTGTGTGTGTGTGTGTGTGTGTGTGTGTGTGTGTGTGTGTGCGTGCGTGCGTGCGTGCGTGCGTGCGTGCGTGCGCGCGTGGGTGCACGAGCGTGACTGTGTACAGTACACTATTCACTGTGACATGAAATATGACAAATCCCAGAGGCCGCACACACAGAGTAACGAAGACAGGATGTGATGTCATACAGTGAGTCATCCACTTCCTGTTAAAATAGACCCAGGTCCTTAGCAATGACCCCTGTGACTGTAGCGACAACCTTGTGCATTATGTTGGATTTCCTCAGGAAGACATCCTTCGGGGGTCTGTGCATGTGTGCGCGCGCGTGAAAGAATTATATCTAAAGCAGGGATCATCAGTATTTTTCTGGGACCACTTATTGTATAAAAGTGTGTTGCAGATTAAACTTCTTCATATATTTCATAGATTGGCTTCATAGACTTGTTTGTTTGCACTCCAGGGCAGGAATTTCACGATGGCCACGACGGCCATGGCCCTCGTTGCGCCTCTCTTTGGCCGTGTGCCAAAGTGACATGCCAAAATGACATGCCCTACGGCCACAGTGGCCTTGATGCCCCAACCAGCCTGCACCGCCCCAGATTGTTTCACGTTTCTCCTCAGCGATATCTTCCTGTCAATAATACAGTAGACCAGTGGTTCTCAACCAGTGGTCCGGGGACCACCAGTGGTCCTTGAGGGGGTTCCAGGTGGTCCCAAGCCAAATGATGGAAGAGTTTGTATGCCAAATGGACCCTTATAGATCTTGAGAGTGTAAAATGAAACCAAATGGACCCTTATATATCTTGAGAGTGTAAAATGAAACCAAATGGACCCTTACGGGTCCATTTGGTTTCATTTTACGCCCTCAAGAGTTAAATTATTGTTAAACATCTGCATTACTTAGGGGCACGGTGGCGCAGTCGGTAGCGCTGTCGCCTCACAGCTAGAAGGTCCTGGGTTCGATTCCCGCCAGGGACGCTGTGGGCGCTGGGGGCGTGTCTTCTCCTCCGCGTCATCAGCGCCCATACCCAGGGTGGGGTTGGCGAAAGGGCCTACTCTGTGTGGAGTTTGCATGTTCTCCCCGTGTCTCCTAGGGTAGTTAATACCCTCACAAAAACATGTAGTAATCCTGGTCGCTATACCGCCTCCCCCATGACAGCCGGGGCGCCTGATGGAGGGGAAGGGAACTGGTTGGAATAACGTGTTCCTTCCACGCGCTACGTCCAACCAGGGAAACTCCCTCCTGTCAGGTGACAAGAAGGTCAGTTGGCTCTCATGCACTGAAGGAAGCATGAGCTCGGCCCTGGCCTCCCTGGCTGCGGGGGACTGGTGTAGCGCTGGTGTAGGGCTGGTGTAGCGCCCAGGATCACTTAGGAAATTGGCACCGGGTGAAAAAAATGGGTTACAAAAATCGCGGGATAAAAACAAAAAACATCTGCATTACTTAATTTACAAGAAGTCTACACAATTATAGAATGTAGAAGAATTGTTATTTTGATCAACGTGTGCCTGTCATCTCTCCTATGGTATCAACATCAATACAGCATGGAATTGTGGACAAAATCTTATCCAACAACAACAACATATTCAAAGTTGAATATGTTGTTGTCGAGCTGGGAGGCTAAATCTCATCAAATGGTGGTCCGTGGCTCAAATGCCGAATACATAATGGACCTTGATATGAAAAGGGTTGAAAACCACTGCGGTAGACACAAGTAGTCTGGTTGAGATTCTTCTAAATTCTTATTGGACAACATTGACAGTGATACGCTGCACATGAAACCAGTTGATTTTGAGCTTCTATGAATCGCGTGCAGCCCCTGTTGAATTCTGCGGAAGCCAAGCAACACTTTTCACAGAGAGAGAGAGAGGGGGGGCGGGGGGCGGGGGGCAGATGGAGTGAGTGAGAGAACTAGAACTGCTGTTTAATGTTACAACTTACCAGCGTAGTTAAATTGATTTGTATCCACCAAAAAGTCTAACATGCCGAAAATGTAAAGCATTTAAAGGGTGTAATCATGTGGCTTAACAGGACTAAAACTCAACAACACTTGTGCGTGCGTGCGTGCGTGCGTGCGTGCGTGCGTGCGTGCGTGCGTGCGTGGGTGTGTGCGCGCACGTGTGCTTGAGTGAGAGAGTGAGACACAGAGAGAGGGAGAAAATTATGAAGAATTGATAAAAACCTGCCTAATATTATTAGGCTAACCAAATCAATCACATTTCATTTGAATAAAAATACCTTTTGTGGGAAAAAATACAATAACATCTCTAATCTGTGAATGCTCATGTGACCCATGTGA
The DNA here is from genome assembly GCF_963454915.1 of Gymnoscopelus microlampas. Classification (NCBI taxonomy): domain Eukaryota; kingdom Metazoa; phylum Chordata; class Actinopteri; order Myctophiformes; family Myctophidae; genus Gymnoscopelus; species Gymnoscopelus microlampas. The sequence goes on along the minus strand of NC_139959.1, from coordinate 38,510,476 downwards.
CCCCTACTTCAGTCAGTGAGGTCCAGCGCTGAATTTGACAAATATTGAGACCAATATGACTTTGTATAAATATTGGTGATTTGCCAATACATTATTTGGCCACCCTGTCGTAACTCTGCGGACCCCTTAGGGGTCCCGGTCCCCCTGTTGAAGACCCATGATCTAAAGTGTTAAAGGAATACTTCCTTTTTTTCTCGCATTCCTGAGCCAATAATCCAATATTTGACTAATTGAAGTTAATAGGAGACAAATCTTAATTAGAGCGATAGTATTATTTAAAACATTCTCTTTAAACCTGGATTATCAGTAGGCCTCTTAGTGATTACACTGTGAGAGTGTTTTTTATTATTATTTTATATAGCTTTGTGGCCTCCTACCACAGCAGCGTCAGCAAATATTTAATTTAACAAAAAAGAAAAAAAATGTAAAAAAATGTATTCAGGGCTGAGTCCGACTACGCAACCTGGAGTTTACTGAGCGCAGGACTCCAATAAACTAACCACAGGTTCTTAAAAAAAACACACAAAAAACAATGGTAAGGAATAACACTGTTTAATAGGATACAAAACAGTACATAACAGCATTATAAAATGTTAAAACAATGTCCCAGAATCAAATCAGTCTCTGGAACAGCCGGTCCAAGTGTCCGTCCAGTCTTCCTTCCTCTGAGTTCTAACTCGAGGTTCCTCGGGGAACAAAACACAGTAATCAGCCATGTTGCCCTCCTAACACTATTTCCTATACTCCTACCATAGGACCTGACATGCATTTATCAAAATGGGGGGAATCCCCCCCACCCCCCATTAAGTGCTTCACATAGGCTCTGTGCATGACTGTAGTGCCCTCTTACAGAAGGTAGCATTCTCGTTTCCTTTTTCGGGTCACTTTGTTTCTCATAGCTTCATTTGATTGGCTCAGCAGCAGGTTTGAACCATAGACTGTAAAAAATGAATGGACAAAGCCACTCCCCTGCTTTCTACAGACCGAAAATGAAGCCGATAGTTCAGGAACGTGTATCCTCCCATCTTTAATATATACAGTTGGCCACGCCAGAACTCAAACGCTATTGGTTGAGACCAGACATGTGACCAGGGAACCGGAAAACAACCCCCAAAGAATGCTATTGGTTGGGTAGCTTGTCAATCAAGAGCGGGGCGGGGAATGAATGCTATTGGTTGTGTAGGTTGTCAATCAAATCATCCCGCCCCTCCTGGAGCATAGCCTACTTTATCGTCAATTTTAGAATAAATGGGACCATAATTTAGCAAAACGCATATCCTGATGATTGAAAGGAGACTTTAAACTAGCGACTGGAAGCATATAGAATTTATGACAATTTTTATTACGGTAAGAAAATCTAGTCTAGTTTGTCAAAAAACCCATTCACTTGCGTTAAAATAAATTCTTTCTGACACCGGGGCAGATCGGCGCAGGGTAAAACAGTGCCACACTCTGGCCATTCATAAGCTTCCGTGTTGGGCTCATCGTAAATATCCAAGCCTTGGCCCTTGGTTTGAACTAGCCTGGCATGGCCAGACTAATATCAATTTGTAAATATTAGTCTGGAATCTCTGTGTGGAACCGAATAAAAAAAATGCCTCCCCACTTACCCCATATTTGCATACTCGGCCCTGATTGGTCCATCACTACTTCGGAGGGAGTGAAAATTAAATCTAATCACAACTAAGTGGTGCCATACCACTTTTTTTTGCAATGGCAGATTTGTTTGGTTTCCAGGCTAGGTTTGAACTGGAAACGACACCTTCATATCGTCACTGTCGGGGGGAAACCTGTCCAAAACTATTACTTTTCAGGAGATGGAAAGATTGTTTTCTTTGGAAATTGTGAAAATAGCAGATATACAAGCTCACATTGTCCCGCGATGGGACACATTGTGAGCTTGTAGGTCGGCTACTTTCGCAACTTTTGCTCGGCAGTCTTGTATGATGAATTAGGCCGTTAAATGATGAAAAAACATGATCCGATACAAGGTTTTCTTCCCGACATCAACGATATGCGTTTCCTGTTCAACACACTGTACCGTGCTATATATGGATGCTCTCCTTTGTGTGGACATGAATACATTGTTTATGTGTGTGTGTGTGTGTGTGTGTGTGTGTGTGTGTGTGTGTGTGTGTGTGTGTGTGTGTGTGTGTGTGTGTGTGTGTGTGTGTGTGTGTGTGTGTGTGTGTGTGTGTGTGTGTGTGTGTGTGTGTGTGTGTGTGTGCGCGTGTAGGTGTCCCAGGCAGCTTGGTGAAGTGTGTGTGTGCGAGCAGCGTTGTGTTCCTGTCGTTACAGCTGGTGTTTCAGGTGTGTGTGAGCTCTCTGCTGGCCACAGGAACCCTGGAACCTGAATATAACTGTAAGTACCACAACAAAACAATATGCTACCATACTTATGCAGACGACACACAAATCTGCATAACCGTATCACGACTATGTTCCAATACAGACACTGAGTAAATGCATTGAACAAATGAACAATGTGCTACAATTTTCTTCAATTTAACAAAGACAAACTGAAGTAATTTATTTTTTGGAGCCAAGGAAGACAGATTAAAAGTCATTGCCCAGCTTCAATGGTAATGTTAAAAAACACAATAGCCAAAAACCTTGGTGTAGTCATGGACTTGGACCTGAATTTGAACAACCACATTAACACAATCACAAAGTCAGCCTACTATCACCTAAAAAATATATCACAGATTAAAGGATTTATGTTTCAACGGGATTGGGAAAACTTGTCTTCAGTAGACTTAACTACTGTAGCGGTGTCTTTACAGGTCTCTGTAAAAAAAACGATCAGACGACTGCAGTTGATTCAGAACGCTGCTGCTCGAGTCCTTATCAATACGAAGAAAGTGGAGCAAATCACTCCTGTTCTTAAATCCTTACGCTGGCTCCCTGTATTTGAAAAAAAACTACTGTTGGTCTATAAAGCTTTGAATGGTTAAGCCCAAAATATATTTGAGATCTTGTGACCCGATGCTCTGGTACCATTTCCAGGCAGTAGCAGAAAGAACAGTCCTGTCCTGCATGGCTAGATCTAACCCTAACCCTATTGAAAAACAGTATATAACAAAACAATATAACTAACTGAAACTGTGCAAAAAAAACAATCTAATTGAAATTTGAGCAATTTTGTCTGTGTAAATATTTAATCGCGACTCGTGGTGAACTTGTAAGTAAGCCTGTAGTGTGAGGCGGCTTGATGTACAACTACATCCCCCAGCCACTGGGACGGCAGTGGCTCAGGGGTGGAGTGACCGGGTAGAGTGAACTAGAAAACCGCAAGGTTTCCTGTTCGATCCCGGGCTGGGGCACTCCCCCAGAGTTAGTGTTGAAGTGTCCTTGAGCAAGACGCTGAACCCCTACTTGCTCCCGATGAGCAGGTTGGTGCCTTGCATGGTTTCCCCAGCCATCGGTGTATGAATGTGTGTGTGAATGGCACAATCAATGTAAAGCGCTTTGGATAAAAGCGCTATGTAAATGCACCATTTACCATTTACACCCCCTGGACAGTAGTATGTCACAGGGACGTTCAATCCAACCCTTGATGCTGAGTGCCAAGCATTAGGTACCATTATTATTATATAGTCTTTGGTATGACCCAGCCGGGAGATTGAAACCCAACCTCACAATCTCAGGGCGGACACTCTAACTAACCACAAGGCCACTGAGCTGGTTGTGAGCTTGTAGATCCGACTATTTTCATTATTAGATTTGCAAGATTAGATTATATTTAATTAGATATCGTCATTGTTAAATCTATAAGCTCGCAATGCAATGAGCAATCTTTGAGGGGAAGAAAAGGAAGCATTTTTTTAAAGTCTTTGTCTATAATTACATACCCAAAATAGGGACACTGGGTTGAAAGTGGTTTGTGGATTTTTTTAAAATAACTCCATTGGATCAACTGAAACACAGGGTATTTTTTACATTTCGTGAATAGTAGCGGTTATGGGCTGTACTGTACAAGGTTTCCACCCGACTGCGATGGTATTGACGTCGCTCGTTGGACAGTTGATATCTGGGCGGGATCGACATGATAATCCAGCACTTGAGGTCTCGTGGAGCACTGTGATCACTACTGATGTGAATTGTGTAGGGCAGGGGTCTTCAACGTTTTCAGGCCAAGGACCCCTTGGCTGAGAGAGAGAGAAAGCAGGGACCCCCATTATATATTGTATACATTTTTCTTTTTTTATAGATTTCATAGGCAGCTTCATAGACTTGTTTCACAACACTATCATGTTGGATTCATGTTAATGTGTATTTCCAGACATTTAACCATGCACTTAAACAATACTTAGTAAACCTGACCTTTCACTCTGTACTTTATGTACTTTCAGTCTTTTCCCCCCTATACCAAACCACTTTGCCGAAAATAGCAGATCTACAAGCGCGCTGCAAGGCGTTGTGTGCTTGTAGATCTGCTATTTTTGGCTAAAGGTCTCCTCAGAATAGGGATGCTTGGTTGAAGTGGTTAATGTAAAAATCACACAAAGATTTGGTGGACCCCCAGTTGTAACTCTGAGGTCCCCATAGCGGTCCCGGACCCCCTGTTGAAGACCTCTGGTGTAGGGATATAACATGGACGGCCTCAGTAACCCTTTCCCTGAAAGTACCTTAATACCCAACTACAATGTTTTGATTAGAAATTGCCAAGAAGAGAAAACCATAGCCATAGGATATGATGCTGCTATGAATGAATGATAACCCACCTTTTAACAATATAACATTACAACTAAAAACATTTATTGAAAGAGTTGCAATAAGTGACTCCTGAGCAGAATCAAATCAGCAGATTCAATTAAACTCTTAAACTGTGGTCATTGATTGATTGATTGATTGATTGATTGTAGGCAAAAGAATGTGAAACAACACAGTTACATTTATAATACTTTTGTCTAAAAGGTCCGGCCAAAAAAGTCCTTGCGGACTTGTTTCCGTTGGGGTCCTTGAATTAATTTCATAGACATATATATAGTAGCAACCTAACAGTTCAAAAATCAACATAAAAATACAGAGGAAAAAAAATATACCACTATGTACAAAAAAAGCATGACAAAAAAAAAAAAAAAAAGGGGAGGGGGGGGGGTGTCATAACATTTCACTTAAGTCCAATAAATAAATGTCTGCAGCTTCACACAAACTATTAATGATTTATCATTAAATATAACAGTAAATTATTATTATTTTTCAATATTTAACGTTCTCTCACGTAACATACTCCCTGTAGTACTCTGCGCACCCCTAGGGGGAAACTCTGCATTAGTTGACATTAGGGGTGGGACAGTTAATCAAACTAGTCGATGCCAAGATATTAAACATAGTTTTCTATCCCCATGCCAGCGTTATTTTACCTTAAATCAACGATCGTTGAAACGCTGTGGAGGATACATTGTGTTAAAAAAAAGACGAAAAAAGGTTCCGGTGAGTAGGCGGAGGGATCTGTGAATCCACAGGGACAATAACGTTCCAACCGCGATCCGCCATTTTGGGGCTTTGGTCCGCCGAAAACGGGTGGTTTGGTTGGAAGGACGTCACATCCGACTGCTTCTTCTCTGAGTGACGATCGATCATTCCAAAGCTGTGTTAGGTCGCCCCTTGTGGAATTTTGAGTTTTTTTGGAAAGAACGCATCGATGCGATCTTGGCCATCTAGTGATGCATTTGAAAGAACGCATCAATGCGATCTTTGCCATCAATGTGTTAATAGATTACAAAAGAAAAATCATGAAAAAGTCATCGACAGAATAATCGCTAGTTACAGCCCTTATATAAGCTACACTGAACAGCCTGTAGGGGTCACTAATGCAGCGATAAACAACATAAAGTCACGTGTTGGTGGGGGCCTCCGGCCCAATGAAGAAGCATATTCATATTTATGAAAGAATGTTTTATTCACACACACCAGCCTGTGCGTGCATGTGTGTGTGAGAGACTTTTGTCCTCTCATGAACCAGTGAATTTCTCACATACCAAACTCCTGCACTGTGTGTGTGTGTGTGTGTGTGTGTGTGTGTGTGTGTGTGTGTGTGTGTGTGTGTGTGTGTGTGTGTGTGTGTGTGTGTGTGTGTGTGTGCGTGTGCGTGCAGGCTCCACCTGGGAGAAGACTCTTCGTCATCTGGGCTTAGAGAGGTAAGACCTACTGTATGTATATCCTCCTGTATGAAGGCCCCCCCGACCACCTCCCCCAAACCCCCACTCCCCCCTCCCCCTCTCCATTAGGCTTTACCCTGTGGTTTTCAAACTTCCGGACCCCCATAACTCAGAGAGTGTAACACTCTCCGAGTTACAGACCTGTAAGGGTCCATTTGCTTACTAAATACAACCTCCTCAAGGCAAGGGTCCCCGGACCCCACTTTGTGAACCTCTGGCATTACCGACCCTCTGTTCCCATGGTAACTGCTGACTTTGTGTTGATCTTTTTAAACAATGGAAGTATTGTTGCAACCCAAGAACAGCTGTTCCCTCAAGGCGTGTTAACAGTCACACAGGAAGTGACGTCATAGATATCTGTCTGTCTGTCTGTCTGTTTGTCTGTCTGTTTGTCTTCTATCTATCCGTTTGTCTGTGTCTCTGCTCTCGCACATTTTTCTGCTCTGACAAGTCAAGACACACTGTGTGTGCGTGTGCGTGTGTGTGTGTGTGTGTGTGTGTGTGTGTGTGTGTGTGTGTGTGTGTGTGTGTGCGCGTGTGCGTGTGCGTGTGTGTGTGCGTGCGTGCGTGCGTGTGTTACTTAAGCTTTCAACATCTGCATCTTGTTAGTCTGTCGCCTGTCTGACACACCTGCAATTTATGTGTGTGTGTGTGTGTGTGTGCGTGTGCGTGTGCGTGTGTGTTTATTGCCACAGGCTACAAAGCATGACATTTACATAACATGTCAACTCTGTCATTAACATCAGCTTAAGGGTAGCAGTAACGGGGTAAATAGTCAGACACGTACAATACAAAGAAACTAGGGCAAACATCAAACCTAGCATCAGGTAAACATCAAACCTAGCATCTGGTAAACATCAAACCTAGCATCTGTCTAAGTAAATCTGACTGAATTATGAATAAATAAGTACACAGCTTGTACATATATTTATAAAAATACTAGCATCTATTTGCAAGTGATCAGATCAACACACACACACACACACACACACACACACACACACACACACACACACACACACACACACACACACACACACACACACACACACACACACACACACACACACACACACACACACACACACACACACACACACGTGCACACGCACACACACGTGGGAGGAAGTGATTATAAACAGACTAGCCTTAACAACTTCAAGTAGCTCTCGTGTGTGTGTGTGTGTGTGTGTGTGTGTGTGTGTATGTGTGTGTCACCAGTAGGAGTTTCAGACACTAGTCTCTCTGTCTAGTCTGCTTGGCTCTTTATACGCCTACAAAAACACACACACACACACACACACACACACACACACACACACACACACACACACACACACACACACACACACACACACACACACACACACACACACACACACACACACGTTTTGTTTATGTAATCTTGTTATGTGATCAAATCAAATAAAAACGATAACAGTTTTTTTTACCGATATTTACAGAGCGAATAATAAAAGAGCTAGAAATAAAACTAAACAAAAGCTAAACAAAACAGACAACAAAGTGAAGTACAGTATAGTGACATTTATTTAGCTTCGCTGGTCAGCTTTTCTGACACAGTGTTTGTCGTATGTATCCTGTTGGGCTGAATACATGATACATGATAACATGCGCAATACACATCGCAAAAGCAATATACATTTCAACAATCCGTGTATAAAGGATGTTTTTGTTTGGATTATAATAAAATGTGTTCAGGGGAGCAGTAAGAAACGCATTTGCTAAGTTGGGGGTATACAGCATATTCATTGTCAATACAGCAGCTGTAGCCAGCTGCAATGTTTTCAATAAAACCATGTTGTTGGAATGGAAATATAGTTATTTATTCGTTTTTTTCAGTGTGTGCTTACAGTAGGCCTAGGCTTTTCATTGTCTGGGTTCTATGCAATGTTCCCTCAAAATTGTCAACCTTCTGAGCAAACACTCAAACCCCCTGAGCATTACTTGAGCAAGCAGCTACTCAGTGGTGTGGTCTAGTTTTTTTTTGGAGGTATACGATAATCATTCCCTGCACGAAATGTGCGTGGTCGTGGCTATAAGCTAGCGCGTTTTCAATGGATGAAATGTTTTTTTTTCTCTAGAAAATCTGCACTGTATACGGTGTGTACAACATAACACGGTAGAACACACCACTATTGTAGTAGTCGGGCTACTACAATACACAAATCTATAGACAAAGCCGCGAACCAAAGGCAGAAAGACACTCAAACTGTATACACTTCAGTATTTGTTTACGTATCTTGCGTCATATCATCACGGCAATATTCAACGATGTTATTACATATTATCTCATATTTTGCAGCACTAGTGTCCTGTATGGAGGGACAGGGTGGAAGAGTGGTCTGGCTTGAGAGATTACTCTAACTAATGAATATGATCCAGTTAGTCTGACACTCAGCCTGAATGTCTGTTTCCTCTCACTTCATTAGCCAGTCTGAATGTGTTTCCATTGCAAAGAGCCATTCCTTCTTCCATCTCCTAACCCACTGTTTCCCAAATACTGGGTTTGAGTTATTAGAAAAACAAACAGATCTTTTTGTTTTTCATCCACGGCACCCCTTTTTTGTTTTTTAAACAAACATAAAGAACGTCTGCGTACTGAGGTTACGGCACCCCTAAACGACATTGTTACTTTTCACTCTAGCATTCTTTCTCCTGACATCGTGATGAGGTCACGATGGGCCAACCATGTCCCAATATGGAATGCCTGGGTTGACCGTTATGTCTAATACGGAGTCCAACAGGTCGCTCACTAACCTCTTGAGTAACCATGGCATCTAGTGACGTGAAATCCTCTCTGACTGTGTGTGTGTGTGTGTGTGTGTGTGTGTGTGTGTGTGTGTGTGTGTGTGTGTGTGTGTGTGTGTGTGTGTGTGTGTGTGTGTGTGTGTGTGTGTGTGTGTGTGTGTGTGTGTGTGTGTGTGTGTGTGTGTGTGTCAGTGTTTCAGACACGGCCTCAGTTTTTCGAGTGTTCCTTCCTGATGTCATCCTATTGGCTGTCAGCCTAGTGACCTGGACACTGTGTCTCCGCTCACAAAACAACACCCAGGTAGCACGTACATACAGTACATATGTATGCATGCACACACGCACATACACACACACTCACGCATGCACGCACGCTCGCACACACGCTTGCACGTGCACAGTGACATTGGAGCCCTCTTCTGTAGTCCAGACAATTCATTCCTAATGAACACCACTTTAATTGACAAATATCCTCTCCTCTCCTCTCCTCTCCTCTCCTCTGGTCTGCAGACATCAGGTTGTTGTGATGTCGTGGTGATGTCGTAGGGATGTCATTATAAGTGTATTAAGGTGTCTCATGTTGTGTGTTAATAAAGTTACACTGTAACTCAGTAAGCTATCATTTAACTCTAACTACGTTACTGTCAGTCATTGTTAACGCTGTTCAATGCAGGGGACATTCAACACACACGCACACAAACGCACACACAGACTACCTAACAAAAAGCCTGAGGGAAACAGAAGGTCTTATGCGTGGAGGTACATTATATCTTTGGTCTAATGGCATGGTGCACTATTGCCCCGGCCTGATTTTCACATGATAATATAGATAGATATAGATAGATACATAGACTAACCTGAACTACATGTAGAACAAAATGCACGCAGTCAAAGTGTCATTACAGTATCCCGCACTGTGCTTAGCCCATTAAGACCTGGAACTGTCATTTTTAGATTTGAGCTAAAAAGCATTATTTTACACTTTGGGCTATTTTTGAAAAATCGTGAAAATGTGTGCAAATCGTCTGAATATATATATTTTTAAGCAAACATTTTTAACTCAAATCTTTGCTTCTGGGGGGTCCCTGGAAAACAATATTTTGATGGGGGTCCGCTGCCAAATTCATATCATTTTGGGGGTCCTTGACATGAAAAAGATTGAGCAGCACTGATATAGAAACATGCGTTTTTCAGAATACTGTTGAGATTTAGGAGACATGTAGAATCGGCTTCAGGTCTCAATGGGTTAGGCAAGTACGTACGCAAATACGATCACTATCAGAATAACCAGACCCCGTCGCTGCACTGCACTTGAGCTTGGCTGCGTTTCAATCGGCTGTTAACGTTAAGTGCGGTTCATTCCATATGGTAGAAAAGACCATATGGATTTTTAGAATGTAATTACAATGCATATATTATGTCTGATTTTTAAAGGTTTAAAGAGTTTATGGAACTAAAGCTGATCGGGTCCTCACGGGTCCATACAGGTAAATCCATTTCATGTTCACATACTCTAGTCTAGACGCGTTGCAATTATAATAATTCCGACCCATACCCAGCTTACCCAAGAGACAAGGGTCAAGGTGGACTCGTGCACACCTGTAGTGTGCACGAGTCATTTGGTGCTGTTCGGTCCAGTGGTTTGAGAGATTAGCTGCAAACGGACACACAGACAGACAATAAACAGATAGACACACACACAGACCGGTTTGTAGAAAGCCATGAAAGCCATGAAACCTGAAGAAATTAACGTGAACTATTCTATTTAATTGATTTGTACAAAGTTCATTTAACCCATTAAGACCTGGAACTGTGTCATTTTTAGATTTGAGCTAAAAAGCATTATTTTACACTTTGGGCTATTCAAAAATAGCAGATATACAAGCTCATAGCGCGGCACCGAGTGCCGCGCTACGAGCTTGTAGATCTGCTATTTCTGAAAAATCGTGAAAATGTGTGCAAATCTTTGAATATAGATAATTTTAAAGCGAACATTTTTAACTCAAATCTTTGCTTCTGGGGGTCCCTGGTACAAAATATTTTGATGGGGGTCCGAGGCCAAATACATATCATTTTGGGGTCCTTGACATGAAAAAGTTTGATAACCACTGATATAGAAACATAGGTTTTTCAGAATACTGAGATTTAGGAGACATGTAGAATCGGCTTCAGGTCTCAATGGGTTAATTGATTAATTCTGTTTAGTTTTATCAACAGAACATAAAAAGTCATCTATCAGTCATTCTATTTGCCTTTTAACAGCCGGAGGAGGAGCAGAGGAGAGACCAGGAGGAGAGGAGAGACCAGGAGGAGAGGACAGAGGAGAGGAGCGACCAGGAGGAGAGGAGAGAGGAGAGGAGAGACCAGAAGGAGGGGAGAGGTGAAGAGACTAGAGAGGAGGAGGATGTGATATTCGAGGAGGACTCTGTTCTTGGCGAGGGGGCGGAGGAAGAGGAGGACACCAGGTGTAATCTGATTGGTCCGTTGGTGTTGTTGGCGTCCAGGAGCCGGCAGCTGATTGGTGACGTCATGACGACGGTGGGAGGGAAGGTTCTCCTGACTGCTCTGCTGGGATTGACAGGTAGGACATCTGATCGATCAATACCATGTATTAACAAATTGAGACCTGAAGCCGATTCTACATGTCTCCTAAATCCCAACAGTTTTCTGAAAAACGTATGTCTCTATATCAGTGGTGCTCAATCTTTTTCATGTCAAGGACCCCCAAAATTATATGTATTTGGCTGCGGACCCCCATCAAAATATGTTTTTCCAGGGACCCCCCAGAAGCAAAGATTTGAGTTAAAAATGTTCGCTTTAAAAATATATTTATTCAGAAGATTTGCACACATTTTCACGATTGCCCAAAGTGTAAATTAATGCTTTTTAGCTCAAATCAAAAAATGACACAGTTCCAGGTCTTAATGGGTTAACAAATTGTGTTATCAATACATATTTCAATAAATATATCAGTAATACAGTATATCCCATTTAGACCTGGAAAGCCGATACGTTGTTATACCCGTACCTTTCAACGAGGGAAAGCATCTGTGTCATTTTTACATGTTCATAATAGCAATATGATTTTTTCTGAATCTTTTGAATACATAATTGAAGTTTTTAATTAAACGTCGGTTATTTAGAAGGTGTTTCTAAAATCGGCCTCAGATCTAAATGGGATATACATATACAGTATCATTTATCAATGATATATGTATCATTGATACATAATATCAATACATTATGCAGTAGTTTTACTGAATAATCATTTCAAATGTCTCTCTCTCTCTCTTTCTTTTGTGTATATCTTGGTGTCTGTGTCTCTCTCTCTGTATCTCTTTTTGTCTGTCTGTCTGTCTGTCTGTCTGTCTGTCTGTCTGTCTGTCTGTCTGTCTGTCTGTCTCTCTCTCTCTCTCTCTCTCTCTTATCTCTCTGTCGCTCTATCTCCTCTTTTTCTGTGTATATCTTGCTGTCTCTGTCTCTCTCTGTATCTCTTTTTGTCTGTCTGTCTGTCTGTCTGTCTGTCTGTCTGTCTGTCTGTCTCTGGCTCTCTCCCTGTCTGTGTGTCTCTCTCTCACTGTCTGTGTGTGTGTCTGTGTGTCTCTCTCTCACTGTCTGTGTGTGTGTCTGTCCATCTCTCTCTCTCTCTCTCTCTCTCTCTCTCTCTCTCTCTCTCTCTCTCTCTCTCTCTCTCTCCAGCCATCATCTACCCGTCTCTCTCGTCCTTGTTGTATTTGTGTGTGTTTCAGGGAGTGTGCACGTGTTGGTGTGTGTATGGGGAGGTCAGTGTGCTGCTGTTCAGCTGTGTGTGTGTGTGTTCACTGGTTTACTCCGCTGGTCACCTGCTTCTCCTCTACGTCTATCAACTTCCCGTTGTCCATCACTTCATCCCAGCCAATGACAGCTACGCTAGGTACACACGCGCGTGCGCGCACACATGTACATGTAAATGTACAATTAAAGACCTTTCTGTTTGCTGCTGCCTTTGATTGAGTCTGTTGTTTTATGAATCCTAATGCTTTCCTTGATGTTCTGTGTAAAGCACATTGAATTGCCTTGTTTACATTGAATGTGCTATAAAAAAGAAATATTGCCTTGCCTTGCCTTGCCTTGCATTTTCAAATATAAAATAATTAAGTATGGCCTATTTTGGCCCTATTACATGATTTCTTTTTGATTACTGGTATCGGTCATTGTCAGTCATTTTGTATATTGAAGTTATTTATCGGCTGTATTTGAAATAGGCGCACGCACGCACACCTTTATTTTCATTTGTCTGTGTGTGTGTGTGTGTGTGTGTGTGTGTGTGTGTGTGTGTGTGTGTGTGTGTGTGTGTGTGTGTGTGTGTGTGTGTGTGTGTGTGTGTGTGTGTGTGTGTGTGTGTGTGTGTGTGTGTGTGTGTGTGTGTGTGTGTGTGTGTGTGTGTGTGTGTGTGTATGTATATACACGCGTGTGCTTGTCAGTGTGTTTGGAATGGTATCTATTGTAGATGAGGACTGTGGAGCCCCCTGGCGGCTGAACTTCAACACTACACTCAGCTGGTTCCATTTTTGTCAACCTCTGGTGCTGCTGCTGCTGTACTATACCACTGCTACACTGTGTAGGATACAGGTACACACACACACACACACACACACACACACACACACACACACACACACACACACACACACACACACACACACACACACACACACAGTTTAACAATGTGTTTATGTCCACACACAGGGAAAGCATACAGGGACACCAATGTTTTAGTTGCAGTAAAGGTTACATTTACAAACTCATGGATATGTCCTCATGATACAAGACGCATGTCATTCAGCACTCCAAGTAGCGGCGGCTCCGCCACATATGGCGGCAGAGACGGCACAATACTTTGCCAGCCTTTCTACCTCGTCTTTGGGCATCCCTCCCAAGTTGTTAGAAACCCTCCAACAACCAGTCCATGGGTATAATGTCCTTGGCTGGATCATCAGAGGAAACAAACGGCTTAGTCTTGCACTGCTGCTTGGTGTTAAAGCACTCTCTGTAGTTGTTCTCATGGGCCTGGAAGTACACCCGTTGCTATTCCGACAGCGGACGGACATACCGCTGGAAGGCCGCCGGGTCTATTGCCTCTCTTCCCGGTAGCTGTTCACGGGAAGGAGGGGGCGTCAGGTAGCGTCGGCTGTTGGCAGAGTCCACCCGTGAGAAGTGCCTTCTTGTATGCAAGCTACATAGTCCACAGAAATTGCAAATGTATCCACTGCACCGACTACATTGACGATGGTAGTTACAACGGGGCAGTTTAACGTCATACCCAGGACACACACACACACACACACACACACACACACACACACACACACACACACACACACACACACACACACACACACACACACACACACACACACACACGTTTGTATTACTATACTTACATTTTAAGACGGCAGTTTTATGAATGCCATAACACATTGTGTGTGTGTGTGTGTGTGTGTGTGTGTGTGTGTGTGTGTGTGTGTGTGTGTGTGTGTGTGTGTGTGTGTGTGTGTGTGTGTGTGTGTGTGTGTGTGTGTGTGTGTGTGTGTGTGTGTGTGTGTGTTTGGCCAGTGGACCAATGGGGGTGAAGGAGGAGGGGGAGGGGAGACACCTGGACCTAGTGACATCATCAATAATGATATTCCTGATGACATCAGCACTGACATCACAGCAGAAAGGAGAAGAGAGCTGTGGAGACGACATGTGAGAACACGCACATGCACACACACACGCGCGCGCGCGCACACACACACACACACACACACACACACACACACACACACACACACACACACACACACACACACACACACACACACACACACACACACACACACACACACACACACACACACACACACACACACACACACACACACACACACACAGGACCTTCAGAAAGCTTTTAACACAGTAACGCATGGTCTTATTTAGACAGCAGAGAACAAAGGGTGGATATAAATAGCACCATGTCCTCACCGCAACCACTAACATTTGGGGGTCCCTCAGGGATCATCTTCGGCCCACTCCTCGTTTTACTATTATGTTAATGATATGAAGTCAGCCTGTGATTGTAATTTGTTTCTTTTTGCTGAAGACGCAACACTCATGATCTCTCACCAGGAGAAATCAGAGGTTGAAACATTCCTAAGTAAGGAACTTCAAAGGTACCCTGGTTTCAGAGTGGTAGTAGGTGACTCTTAAGTTGCAGCTGAAGTTGCTTACTTACTGCATATTAAACAAACTATCTGGAGGGAGCATGGCTCAAGTAATCTCAAATATCTACCCCAAACTAAAATCTTTAGCCAGGATATTCACATTCATTGACAAACGTTCATTGAAAATGTCGGCAGTGGCACTCATCCAATGCCATTTTGATTACGCCTGCACATCCTGGTACAATAGCATCCCTGTGATCCACAAACAAAGAAACTGCAGACCTCTCATCATAAATGAGTTGATCAACAATCTCTATCCCAGAACTCATGTCCCCCCCGACTCATTTCAGTAACCTCGGCTGGCTCCGAGTGGAAGTGAGCATTTCATTTACCCAAATGTGCATGTTTCACTAGTCTCTCAATCCGCTTTAATCCCATATCATCTTCAGCGCTTCCATCGGACATATTGTGTGACGGAACGGAAGTGTCTGAAAATTGCGTGAGTCAATAGTCTGTCTCGATAGACTAATGGTTCACAGGATTGTAAACGATGTTGCTCTCAAATATGTATGCAATTAATTTTCATAGCTACTCCACCAGACGCTGCAATACAGAAATGTGTTCCATCCTGATTTAAAAGCAGTATGGGAAAGGAGTTTTTTTTTTTTTTGTATTACGCAGCAGTCACGTGGAATGTTTTTTGTTTTACATGAATGTATAGCAAACTGCATGTATATGTCACATTATCAAATAGGACCACAATGGAAATAAGCCCACAGGCTTTTATTTGTCATATTTTTGACCAGAATTAGAGGTTTTGTACATATATATTGTTGTCAATAAACAAATCAAATCAATTAATCAAGACAATTGTGTGTGTGCATGCGTGCGTGCGTGCGTGCGTGCGTGCGTGCGTGTGTGCGTGCGTGCGTGCGTGCGTGCGTGTGTGTGTGTGTGTGTGTGTGTGTGTGTGTGTGTACATTTATCATCCAGGTGATGTCCACTCAAGAGGCATGCAGCTCGACGGAGGTATCCATGTATATATTTATCTGTCTGTCTGTCTGTCTGTCTGTCTGTCTGTCTGTCTGTCTGTCTGTCTGTCTGTCTGTTACACAGCAAACACAGTCTGTTTGCTGACTTTGCTGGGTTCAAATAGGCTACTGACATAAGCTGCGCTACATGCAGTATGACACTGTTTCTGTGTCCAAGACTCCTGATATTCTCTGCAAATATGAATTCGTATAAGGATCTTGTCATTCTAAGTTTAACCACAGAGCATACGTGTTGTATGTATGTATATATGTATGTATGTACTGTATGTACTGTATGTACGTATGTATGTGTGTATGTATGTCCCTTTATGTGACCAGTGCTCTCATTCCTAATATTTCCCAGATGCTGGTGATGTCAACCCCTGACACTCCTCCACACTACTCAGTAGCCCCGCCTACCCAGGACGCAGCACTGGGATTGGACCATTACTGCATTCATCACTACTCCCTCAACCAATCAGGTTGGTCTATGTTTCCAAGTCGATCCCCAAATATTTCAATTATTTCAAATACCAAAATAGTGAATCTCTCTCCTCTCCTCCAGACACAGTGTTTGAAGCAGACCATTGGGAGGAGAGTGGAGGTTCCATGTCGACTGCCTTCCGTTTCCTCATGAAACAGAGTTACATCTGTGCCTTGATCGCAATGATGGTGAATACCTGCAGGCACGCGCACGTACGCGCATGCACACAGGCATGCACAAGCACACATACACAAACTGTGATGGCCCTAAACAGTTCCCCAGCCCTTTCTAGTGACGCGTTGTCTTTAAATGGTCATCTCACATCCAGTTACTTTCCACTGGTGGAGTAACTAATTGCATGTCTTCTTTCACCACATCCATAATCCTCATTCCTCCTCTGCACACGTACAAACCATCTCAACCTCGCCTCTCTTGCTTTATCTCCAAACCTTCCAACCTGGGCTCATCCTCTAATGCAGTGGTTTTCAACCCTTTTCACATCAAGGTCCATTATTTATTCGGCATTTGAGCCACGGACCACCATTTGATGAGATTTAGTCCACAATTCCATGCTGTATTGATGTTGGTACCATAGGAGAGACAACAGGCAAACATTGATCAAAATAACAATTCTTGCACATTCTCTAATTGTGTAGACTTCATGTAAATGAAGTAATGCAGATGTTTAACAATAATTTTAACTCTTGAGAGCGTAAAATGAATGGGTTTGATTTTATGCGTTTCATTTGAGAGCGTTACATTTGAGAGTGTAAAATGACGCTCTCAAGAGTTAAAGATCTATAAGGGTCCATTTGGTTACCAACTCCATCATTTAGCTGGAGACCAACTGGTGGTATTTTGGACAGTTGATCCCAAGTATTTAAACTCAATCACCTTCTCCTTGTCGTGTTGCAGGCATGGTCCATCACATACGTGTCATGGCTGACATGCGTGTTGTTGTTGTGGTCGTGCGCACTCTGGATGCTCCGCGACAAGCGGCGGTACACCATGATGTCATCACCGTGGCTGGTCGCCTACGGCAACCTGCTGCTCTTATTGCAATACATTTACAGCTTCCCCACGGTCGAGCCCATCCCTGGAATGTTCATCCGGAAGGACGTCCCCTTTAAAGAGCTGGCCTCCAAGGTACACCATTTTTATGCGACTGTGGGAAAAATCACCCGTCTCTTTATCATACACACTGAACACACCTTTATAGATTAAGTTAATCTGATTACAGTATACTGTTATAGATAAAGGTAATCTGATTACAGTACTCCTGTTGCAGATCGTGTGTCTGTTGACGTTCTGGGCTCTGCTGCGTCAGAAGCTGACGGAGAAGAAAGAGAGACAGGCGGAGAGACAGACAGATGGACACCTGGCCACCATCACTGTCCACAGCGAAGGTAAAACACCTGTTTCCTGCTCACACTGACTGACTGTCCACAGCACTGGTGTAGACATACCCTAGGTGGGGTTGGCGAAAGGGCATTTCAGTGTGGAGTCTGCATGTTCTCCCCGTGTCCCCTAGGGTAGGTACCCTCACAAAAAACATGCACTAATCCTTGTCTCTATAGACGAATCCACAGACGCGCTGCCTGTAGGCAATCATAACTGCGGTGTCAATCGGCTGCCTCTCCGCACCGCAGTTATGATTGCCTACAGGCAGCGCGTCTGTGGATTCGTCTATACTGCCTCCTCCTGGTCTCACTATAGAGACCAGGATAACTGCATGTTTTTTGTGAGGGTACCTCCTACCCTAGGGGACACGGGGAGACCACGCAAACTCCACACCAAAATGCCTTTTCGCCAACCCCACCTAGGTTATGGGCACTGACGCCGCGGAGGAGTTTGATTCCCGCCGGGAAGCGTCCCCGGCGGGAATCAAACCCAGGACCTTGTAGCTGTGAGGCGACAGCGCTACCGACTGCACCACGTGTGTCTTGAAAACAAGGAGAATTTTTGTGTCCTTTTTCGGTGAATGAAGAATCCAAAACAAGACAATACTCAAAGTAAATGGAGGCTGAGATTGACAGCAGCAAAACTTTATAAATAATCTGGTTATAAACTCCAAAACAACGCTCAAAAACTTTTCATAGCCCCTGGTGGGCTATAGAAAGTTGAAATTAACAAATCTGCCTACCGATGAAGTAAAAAAAGAAAGAAAAGAAAACATTAATTAATAGACTGTGTTGTGTTTTCTCCTCCAGATCACCTCCTCCAGAAAGGGGAGGTGAGCTCCCAAGAGGAGGTGCTACCGGGAGGAGCGGCGCTAGGAGTGCACGGGATGGAGGAGCTGGTTGCTGTGGTAACCAGGATGTTTGTGAAGTACTGGATCTACGTGTGTGGAACCATGTTTTTCTTTGTCAGCTTTGAAGGACGAATCGTCATGTACAAAATTATCTACATGGTCATGTTCCTGGGATGTACTGCACTATACCAGGTATTATTAATATTACTACTACTGTTACTACTACTACTGTTACTACTACTACTACTACTATTTGACCTACTGTACGTATGAAGGATTCCATAGAACATATCCTGTAACCTGCAACTGTGTTGCTTACGTTAATCTGATTAATGTGATGGTGATGTACACCGTCATGCAACTACAGTGTAAGGTCAGTCTTATGTTGGAGCTTGCCTGAGCATAGCGACACAAACAGTCCATTGCTGGGGTGATGTTTGACCTTATCATCACAAACAGTCCATTGATGCATGGGGTGATGTTTGACCGTAGCATCACAAGCAGTCCATTGATGGGGTGATGTTTAACCTTATCATCGCAAACAGACCCTTGCTGCTGTGATTTTTTTTTAGCGTAGTGGCACAAACATTCCATTGCTGGGGTGATGTTTGTTCTTCAGAATCCTTTTAGCTCTGCTCAAAACCTGACAGTGGAGCAGAGTTTGAGCAGAGCTTAAACAGAGCCTGTAGCCTGCCCTGCATCATTCACATGTAGTCTGTATTATTCAAATGATGTATCGTGTATGTCATTGTGTTTCTCTGCAGTTAAACTATCAGCGTTGGCGAAGTATGTTGAGGTATTTCTGGGTCGCCGTGGTAACATACTCCATGTTTGTCCTGATCCTGGTTTACACCTTCCAGTTCCCCAACTCCCCTTCTACCTGGAGCTATTACACTGCACTGTCTACACACAAGTATGTCTGTCTGTCTGTCTGTCTGTCTGTCTGTCTGTCTGTCTGTCTGTCTGTCTCTAATGCAGTGTTACAACCAGTCCATGGTTTGCATGGCTAGTGTCTGTGATGATAGTTTCTGTGAGGAGCCCCCACCGGGAGGACGTAGAGCCTTCGTCCTAAAGGGACACAGGTAGACGGACAGATACAGAGATCTCCATATATGGGCACAAAAGGGACACAGACAGACATGTACAACAGGTACTCTGAATAAGCCCCCGACCCACTATGACTCAGACATATCGATTCTGAACTCTAGATATGAGCGCGGCATAACGGCCCAAACCTCTAGTAACTACAAATTAACGTAATTCAGAACTTCTAATGGGCTGTCTAAGAACATTCGCTCAGAACTCGTGCACCTCCAGATGTCCTCCTGACTCTCTGAACTAGTTCGGAAAGCCTTTCGGAGCCAGACATTTTTTTTCCGACATCGGATGGAGCATGTATTGGCCTTTAGAGCCAGGTTGTTCTCCTGCCACTATCGTGTCAGGTTGTTTCAGGTCCTCCACCTCTCTTAGCGACTGTGCCGTCGTCAGCGACCTTGACCACTACGTTTAGGGCGGCCGTAGCGTAGTGGGTAGAGAGGCTGTCTGGTAATCACAAGGTCACCGGTTTGAGCTCCGGTCAAAAGTGCCCCTGAGCAAAACACTTAGCCCCTATCTACTCCCCCGCAAGCGCTCATCATACCATCTGAACAGCCTGTTCTACAAAAAATCTACCAAAAAAAAGAAGAAAAAAGTAAACGCAGTGGTAGGTGTAAAGGAGTAGAGAAGGGGCCTCAGAACGCAGCCCTGGGGGGCTCCTGTGTTGAGGGTCAGTTGGGTCAGAGGTCCCTGATCACCTGACCACCTGGGTTCTCTGATCAATTGAGCTGATAGTTAAAAATCACACCTGTGTGAAGGTAGCGGCGCCTTTGATATATTTTGTCATAGATATGTGTTTCTACTAGAGAAACAATATTAAATCTCTGTAAATTTATTTCAAGGCTTCCAGTGGCACTAAATAGTGCCATTGGAAGCGAATCACCAAATGCATTCCAAGGTAAGTGGCAAAAACTGATCTGTCATAGCTGATAGAGTGGGTACCTAAAAAATAAACTTTGCGTGTGTATAAATCTTGTATCTTTCTCTTTCTATTCGTCATATTGGGAAGAATCTTGGACAGATCCCAAGATTCCCAAGATAAAGTTAAATTGAGGATCTAACTTTAAATAACTTACCTAGAAGGGGACTTTAGCCAAATGAATAATAAAATGAAATTATTAAATATTTCTGTTTATATAGACATCTAATTCTATATTCATGACATCATAGTGATGTCATGAATAGTAACATAGTGATGTCATGAATAGTGACCAATCAGAACGTTGACGGACCTGACCAATCAGAACGTTGACGGACCTGACCAATCAGAACCTTGGCGAGCCTGACCAATCAGAACGTTGACGGACCTGACCAATCAGAACGTTGGCGAGCCTGACCAATCAGAACGTTGACGGACCTGACCAATCAGAACCTTGGCGAGCCTGACCAATCAGAATGTTGACGGACCTGACCAATCAGAACGTTGGCGAGCCTGACCAATCAGAACGTTGGCGAGCCTGACCAATCAGAACGTTGACGCAAAAGCCAGGTATAGAGGGCTAATATCCGCGGCTAGCGCCGCTAAAAATGTATTGATATCTGTAACCATACAACTAAAGGCACGTCTGTCTGTCTGTCTGTCTGTCTGTCTCTCTGTCTGTCTCTTCAGGTTAGAGGACCTTGGTTTGGAGAAGTTTTTAGTACCTGTTCTGTTCACCAGAATATTTCTACCTGCTGCATTCCTATTGGTCAGTACACACGCACGCATGCACGCACACAACCTATTTTTCCCCTTTGTTTTAAATCCTTTTTTTTAACACATTGAATGCCTAAAACGACTTAACTCGTTTTTAGCTTTTCATCACTTGAGTGCCAACATCTGCTAAGAACGAGTTAACTCGTTTTTAGTAAAAAAAAAAAAAAATCAATTTTTTTTTTTTTTTTTTACTTTATTTTTTTTTAATTTGACCCAAAGACCAAGGAGATATGAATTTTCGAAGATCTTTACTCTCATCCACTTCCTTGTTAACTTAAAACTTTAAAATGTTGTATCTCGGCTCCTGAGTACTTTTTTTTTTCCATTGAAAAATCTCTGGCATGAATAACAATAGGCAGTGAAAATAATTCAGGCAGTCAATGTGTTAATAGTGTGTGTGTGTTTGTACACACTATAGGTGTGTATTCTACATCTTCATTACTTCCACCAGCCGTTTCTTGACCTGACAGACCTGAAGACTGTGGTGGACACACACAACAGTACCGTTACCAGGTAACACACACGCACGCACGCACGCACGCACGCACGCACGCACACAGTGAATTTGGCAGACCTATTGCTATTGACGCAAATACATACATAAAACGTTCAGCTCTTTAGAAGCTAAGGTTAAATGTAAATGATAGTTGAAGGTTCTGAAAGCAATATTAATGCCTAAAGGAGCACTTCACCCATTTTGAACCTTAATCTAATTGGTCCTCACTAATGCTCATTATAAGATGGTACCATTCATGTCTGCTCACTCTGCATCTCATTGGAGGGCTGTGAACAGTTAGGAAACCTGACTACAAGCTAATAGAAACTACAGCCTTTTAAGTTACAGAAATAGAAGCTATTGTTCTAATAAAGTTTGAAATGACAAACCTGCCTACTGATGATGTCACTGGTAGGCAGGTATCTGAACTGTCCACAGCCCTCCTCTGAGACACAGTGAGTAGACATAAATGTCTCTCTCTCGCTCTCTCTCTCTCTCTCTCTCTCTCTCTCTCTCTCTCTCTCTCTCTCTCTCTCTCTCTCTCTCTCTCTCTCTCTCTCTCTCTCTCTAGGCTGGTTCATTTGGAGGGGAGTCTAGCTGATCTGTCATTGGCCAAACCTCCCTGTCCAGAGGAGGAGGAGAAGGAGGAGGAGTTAAAGAGCGGAGGAGGAGATGAGAGGAGGACAGAAGGAGAGATGGAGAGAGAGGAGAAGGAGAGAGAGGAGGAGAAGTGGAGAGATGAAGATGAGGAAGAGGATGAGGACTCCTGCATGTTTGGCCGGGAAACCCTGTCTGATCAGATCCTAGGTCATTCATTCATTCATTGCATTTATCAAGGCCAATATCCATTATTATATTTTGTAGATCTCCTGTTTTTTGAGCGCTACACCCGCGCGCAACCAAACATAAAATGTCTTGTCTTAGTTCTACTGGATCTCTTCTCCACTAGTCCCTCCCTAACATTTTAGTCTAATTTTTATTTGTTGATGAAATTGTCAATATATTTAGTCTTAGTTTTAGTCATCATAGCTTATTTTTTTTAGTTTTCGTCAGTGAAAATAGGTAGCCAACGAACATGTTTTAATGTCTTAATTCAATATTTCTATTTCTTTATTCTCTTCGTCCAGACCTGCGTTCCTCATGGAGGCTGGTGTTGGATCGTTTGTCCGACTTATTCCTGCGTCTCGTCATGTCTGTGCAGAAGCTGCAGCGCCTCGCCTGGTGGCTCCTGGAACTGCACATCATAAAGCTCATCTCTATTTACATCATGTGGCTGTCTGTCAGAGAGGTATGGACAGATGGACTGTGTGTGTGTGTGTGTGTGTGTGTGTGTGTGTGTGTGTGTGTGTGTGTGTGTGTGTGTGTGTGTGTGTGTGTGTGTGTGTGTGTGTGTGTGTGTGTGTGTGTGTGTGTGTGTGTGTGTGTGTGTGTGTGTGTGTGCGTGCGTGCGTGTGCACGCGCATGTGTTACAGGTGTGTGTGTGTGTGTGTGCGTGTGTGTGTGTGTGTGTGTGTGTGATAAACTGTGTGGACATAAATAAATATTTTGGAATAAATAAATGTGTTTGTATGTGTGTGCTTGCTTGTATGCATTACAGGTGTGTGTTAGCTGTACGTTAAGCTGTTTGCGTGTATTACAAGAGTGTGCTAAACTGTGTGTGTTACAGGTGTGTGTATTAAACTGTGTGTTCGTGGGGTGCTGGGCCGTAGCGTTGCCGTGCAGGGCGTGGCGCCCCCTAGCGTCCAGTGTGTGCACTGTGTGGACGTGTGTGTTGGCGGTGTTTAAAATGATCTACCAGCTCAACTCCATCCAACCAGGAAACTACGCCACCAACTGTTCACTGGTGAGATTCACTTGAATATGTAATAAACATGTGTGTTAATTACATGATTACAGTCACATTTTAATATATTTTAATATAACATTTCAAAACAAGAATGCATCATTGAATCAATATATACTGTCTGTCTGTCTGTCTGTCTGTCTGTCTGTCTGTCTGTCTGTCTGTCTGTCTGTCTGTCTGTCTGTCTGTCTGCAGCCAGTTAACTCCAGTTCAGAAATGGGTGGGTCTGTTTTATACTCTGGTCCGGTTGACCCCGCCCAGTGGGTGGGGCTTCGCAAGACTGATGGAAAACTGCTGGATTACCTCAGGGTAACACACACACACACACACACACACACACACACACACACACACACACACACACACACACACACACACACACACACACACACACACACACATTAGCATTGTGCTTATGTGTTTGTACAGTACAACCTGATGATGTTAGCACTGTTAGCCTGTCGTGCAGTAATGAATGGTGGTGTTAGCATTGTGCTCATGTTTTTGTACAGTACAACCTGATGATGTTAGCACTGTTAGCCTGTCGTACAGTAATGAATGGTGGTGTTAGCATTGTGCTCATGTTTTTGTACAGTACAACCTGATGATGTTAGCGCTGCTAGCCTTTGAGGTGACAATCTACAGACACCAGGAACTGTACCGTCTCCGTGGCAACATACCTCCCCCCGCCACCAGAACGCTGTTCTGTGACATCACCCGGCAACACCTTGACGACGGGTTTCTAAACTGTGCCAAATACTTTGCCAACTACTTTTTTTACAAGTTTGGTCTGGAGGTGAGCGTGCACGTGCACACACACACACACACACACACACACACACACACACACACACACACACACACACACACACAGGTAGGGTGCTCTACCCAAAAAAATGCTGGTCGCCAAAAGCGTGAGGCTCAGCGAGCGCTGGGAATAGAAGCACTCCAGCTCGTCATTACAATTGAAATGCAGAAAGGTGTCGGCAGGCAGCTCTAATTATTACAGTGTATTACAGTATTTGTGTGTACTGAATGTGTGTTTCCGTTCTAGACTTGTTTCCTCCTAGCGGTGAATGTGATTGGTCAGCGGATGGATCTGTTTGCCGTTGGCCACGCCTTTGGCCTCATCGCTGTCCTATCACGACGCTACAGGAAGCGCGTTGCCCTTATATGGCCCAAATACTGCTACTTCCTGTCAGCAGTGTTGTGTTTCCAGTACGTGCTCTGTGTGGGACTGCCTCCCGCCAGCTGTGCAGGTATACACACACACACACACACACACACACACACACACACACACACACACACACGCACACGCACATTTGAAATATGTATTTATGTCTACATAAACAGAAGTACAAGAATGCCTTGTACAAAGGACATAAGCACTGCCAGTGCAGTCAGATAATGGGAAAACAGCCAGTTACAAAGTGCATATAAGGCAGAACATTGTTACATACAATAATGTTGGCATACACAGCAGACAACAATCATGGGTAAAGGAAACAACGTGAAATAATGTGTTCTTTATTATGCATTTATTTAATATTATTTCCATTATAGCACATTAGAAGAAAATTGCCTAACTGTAAATAAGGCTGCGACCGTAAAATGCTATGCAGACGATCACTGTTCTAATGAAACACTTCACCAAGATAGAATTCAACTCTACTGATTTTTTAAATTTTATTTGTGTGTGTCTGTGTTTGTGTGCGTGTGTGTGTTTGTGTGCGCGTGCGTGGGTTTGTGTTTATAGAGTATCCATGGAGACGTTCGGGATGGGATTCTAATGTGATTAAATGGTTGTTCCTCCCGGATCACCTGACGCCTCCAAATGCTCTGTTCCTGCTCTGTAAGAACTATAATAATAATAATAATAATAATATTAATAACATAATAACATAATAATAACAACAATAACAATAACAATGACATATGTAATTGTATTCCAGATGACTTTGTGTTGCTGCTAGCGGCCTCCTTACAGCTCCAGGTGTTCGAGGAGGAACAGGAGTTATCGGTTCGACTCCTAGCAGGAGACAACAATGAGTTACATAAAGATGATGGACAGGCCTCTGAGCCAATCAGCCAGCTCCATTTAGACCACGCCCCTGACTTCATACGCTGCAGGTCTGTCTGTCTGTCTGTCTGTCTGTCTGTCTGTCTGTCTGTCTGTCTGTCTACCTTTGATTAATGCCTTTCCATGTTGATTCAAGAGTGTGTGTGTTTTACAGGTCCTATCTGGACATGATGAAGGTTTTTGTGTTCAGTTACCTCTTCTGGTTCGTTCTCACCATCATCTTCGTCACTGGAACCACCAGGTACACACACACACACACACACACACACGCACACGCACACGCACACGCGCAGACGCACACGCACACGCACACGCACACGCACACACACACACAAAAGTCCTCTCTTGTATTCCTTCCGGCACCACTGAACGGTAACTGTTGCTATAGTTGATCAATTCCCCCTGAAAGTGATCACAGCCATCCATGTTCCCATCTATATACAATATATCAATATGTCCAGTAGAGGGCAGTTTGATTCCAGTGAGAGGCGACACTAGCTATTGATAAAGTGGCCTGGGTGGCTGCTTAAGCCCAATTTCAAGCTTTTTCAATCATTCAAGCTTTATTGATGTAGCGCATTTCATAAATCAAGTGCAGTCCAATGCATTTCACAGAAGAAATGTAAGACATAAATGTAGAAATGTAAGACAGCATACATAAAAAATACATTTCAAAACACAAGAAAGAAATGAAAAGTGCAATACAAAAACCTTATTAAAAAGCAATGCTAAAAATCATCATCATCTTTTAGGATCAGCGTGTTCTGTTTGGGTTATCTGGTTGCCTGTTTCTACTTCCTGCTGGTGGGCGGAGACTTGCTGCTCAAGCCAATCAGATCCATCTTGTTGTACTGGGACTGTCTGATTGGCTACAATGTCTTCGTCATCACCATGAAGAATATACTGTCGGTGAGACACGCACAACACTGGTGCTGAACAGTACACTGTAGTTAATCACTGTAATTTGAATCGATTCCTCTAAATACCGTCTGTCTGTCTGTCTGTCTGTCTGTCTGTCTGTCTGTCTGTCTGTAGATCCTAGCTTGTGGCTTTATAAAGTCTCTAGTTGTGAATCAATGTTGGTTGATTCAACTCTTCAGCCTCGCGTGTACAATCAGAGGATATGATAAACGTATGTACCTACCATCTGCCTACCTACCTACCTGCCTACCTACCTACATACCTAATTACCTGCCTGCCTGCCTACCTACCTACAGTATCTACCTGCTTACCTATCTAATTACCTTCTTGCCTGCCTACCTACCTACCACCTACCTATTTACTTACCTATTTTAAAACCTTTACATTTCACTGAGTCAGTAGTCAGTGGGTACATACACACATGTCCGTTTGCGACCGTTCCGTGTCCGTTTCCGTTCGGGACCGTTTTTTTTAAACATGGGAGTGGATGGGACTTCCGGCGAACGGAAACGGTATGAAACGGACGCGAAACGGTCGTGAACGGACATGTGTGTATGTACCCACTGTGTATTTAGTTTTTTACCTGCATACTTACTTACCTGCTTGTGTATGTGTTTCCTAGCCAGCCCGGCGAGCAGTAAACAGTGTGAGTTGCCTAGCGACCAGGCGGGGGTGATATGGGACAGTATTTGTTTCGCCTGTTTGCTGCTGCAGCGTCGCGTCTTCAAGAGTCACTACTTCATTCACGTTGTCATGGACAACAAGAACTCACAGATACTGGCCTCAAGGTACCACGCGCGCACACACACACACACACACACGCACACACACGCGCACAGAGACAGAGACATACAGGAAAAACGAAATCTACCGTACGATAAATACATTCTCAACTCAACAGGTTAAAGCAAAACAAAGCAATGAAATATATGTGTGTGTGTCTAGGGGTGCGGAACTGTTTGAAGCATCAACAGTGAAATCGGTCAGAGCACGACTGGAAATAGAGAAACACTCTATGGACCTCCTCAAGAGACAGTAAGACAACACAGTAACACACAACACACACGTATAATTTTATTTAAACGAGCTGGGCCAATACGATGCCAGGATGGACATTTGGGGCGGAGAGAACTTGGAGATTTCCTTCACTTACTATAATCAACACTGTAAGCTAATCAAATAAAATGAAAACGATGTTTTGAACTTTTTTCAGGATGGAGAGAATAAAATCTCGTCAACAAAAGTTCAGAAGAGGAAAAGAAAGATTGATGACAACACAGACGGATGGTAAGATATAATACACACAATACACTATGTACACAATACTGAATACACAGCAATATACTTTACACCAGTGGTTCTCAAAGTGGGGTCCGGGGACCCCCAGGGGTCCTTGAGGGGGTTCCAGGGGGCCTCCAGCAAAAGTAGTTAATATAGCATCACACTCATTTTAACCATTTTATCCATTTATGTTAGCTATTAAAAAATATGTGTTGATTTTTCTTTTTTTTTTGTGCATGTGCATGTGAAGGTCACGAGCACAGGAAGGGGCGAGGCCAGAAGGAGTGGTGGAAACCCTGGGTGGACCACGCTTCCAGTACGTCACATGACCTGTCTGTGTGTCTGTCTGTCTGTCTGTCTGTCTGTCTGCCTGCCTGCCTGCCTGCCTGTCTGATTGCGAACGCGGAAGGAGGCGCGCCTCCGCCCAAGTGGAGCTTACTATGAAATCCTGCTCGGCTTGTGTGTGTGTGTGTGTGTCTGTCTGTGTGCGTGCACTGCCTGTGTGCAGCCTCCAGAGTGCGCCAGAGTGCCGAGCAGGGTTTCACACACACACACACACACACACACACACACACACACACACACACACACACACACACACACACACACACACACACACACACACACACACACACACACACACAGACGCCTGCACTACAGTGTGGCCATGAAGAACGCAGGAATGTAGACAATGCTCTGATTAAAATGCACACACCTGCAACATATTTCGAGCTGCGTTCGCTTCCAGCGTTCGCGCGTCTTACTTGTGCATTACAACATATTGTGTGTGTGTGTGTGTGTGTGTGTGTGTGTGTGTGTGTGTGTGTGTGTGTGTGTGTGTGTGTGTGTGTGTGTGTTCATTCATCAGTGGTACGCAGTGGGAACTACTTCATGTTTGAGACGGACAGCGATGAAGAAGAGAATGAGGAAGAGGAGGAAATAAAGGGGGCGGAGCCTCCAGAAAAGTCTGCCTTCCAGGTGAGGTCACCGACTCACCGTCATCACACTGTCCGGTTTCCACGGCAAAAATAATAAATAATAATGATTTCGCTTACGGTATACTAGATTTTTTCGCTGATGGTGGGGGCAGAGTGACTTTAAAAAACTGGTGATGGAGTGCCTCTGGTGTTAATTATTATGGTGGTATTCAACTTGTGGATGTTAATCATTTCTATAGAGTGTTTGTTGTTCCGTAACAGGGGTCTCCCCATCTCTCCAGCTCTTTAGTGAACAGACAATAGATTTTCAGGTCTGCGTACCAATTCTATCGTATCAGGAGAGAGAACTGATAGTGAAATTACGGTTCCTTAATAATAATAGTATGCCAGGCATACAGTATGTGTTTATATACGTACTGTGGTACAGTAGTAAGTTCCAAGTCCTCATCTCAACATATGTACAGTACTTATGCTTACAAGACATCATACAGATGTCAGACATACACAGACACAGAGAAAACGGATCTGGCTGAAACTGAGCCCCCATATGGAGTCACGTGTCATAAATACCACCATACAATAGCACATGAACACTATCGGTGGTGGGCCTTTTCCCTTGGGTTCAACCTACTTCACAGCAGACAGTCTGTACAGCTGGTGTTGCCAAATCATTTTAATGGTAAATGGTTCATTTACATATGCACAAGTTGTAATGACACTGTCTGTCCATCTGTGTGCCTGTCTGTGTGCCTGTCTGTGTGCCTGTCTGTGTGTCTGTCTATCAGTTTGTGTATCATGCTTGGATAACAGACTCCAGAACAGCTCTGAGAGCTCGGACAAGACGCAAGACAAGGAGAGCAGAGACAAAGAGAGAGGGCACGAGCAGCAAAGGAGACCGGAGAGGAGGTAAGGAGACGATAGCGGACATAAAGAGACAGCAGAATTGGTAAGGACACATAAGAGGAGGTGAGGAGACGAGAGTAGGTAAGGACTAGTAATGACAAATATTGCTAACAGTGTACAAGTACTGTAGTGTTAAGACAGACAGGTAGACTGCTGTTACTGAACAAACACTCTGAAAAACCTAAACAAAACCCATACAATGTCACTTACAGTACCTTTAACAGTGTACTGATGACATAAGCAGCAGGTATATGCTGCATAAATAGCATGTGTTTTACACTGTTTATAATGGATCTATTTGTCTGCTAGAAACTGGAGTCGTTGAAGAGGAGCAGGAGGAGAGAGAGGAGGAAGAGGAGAGACAGGAGGAAGATGAGAAAGACGATGGTCCAGGTAATTGTGTTCACGATCTCAGTCTGGAAGTTTGGAAGCAATGTAGCCTAGGCCAGTGGTTCCCAAATGTTTTAGTCCGAGACCCAAAAGAGACATTTGATGTCTCCCCGGTCACCCAAACTAGTGACAAAAGCAGATCTACAAGCAAATGGGTCCCGACCCGCTGTTTTGGAAACACTGATGTAAGCAAACCTATCTATGAATGTCAAAATCTGTCTGTCTCCAGCACTTTATCCAGAGCCACTTGTAAGTGTGAGATCGGAGAGTAAGCACGAACTCCAGTCAATAAACAACAAGGTAAATAGTCACATAGGTAGAGTGCAGAGAGAACAACGTAGTGCCTCAAAGAAACTAGGATACCAGCTAAACAATGAATCTAGCATCTGTCGAAGAAACATGCTATCTAAATATCTGAATAGCATTCTGTACATTTGTGGTTGAGAAAGGAAAAGACGGGGGGGGGGGGAAATCTAAGTAACAAAACATGAGAAGAAGTGACCATCTATTGAGAAATGGTGACAAGAAGGGAGAGGGTTCTTCTGGGCGGTTAAAACTTCTCTCTCTCTCTCTCTCTCTCTCTCTGTGTGTGTGTGTGTGTGTGTGTGTGTGTGTGTGTGTGTGTGTGTGTGTGTGTGTGTGTGTGTGTGTGTGTGTGTGTGTGTGTGTGTGTGTGTGTGTGTGTGTGTGTGTGTGTGTGTGTGTGTGTGTGTGTGTGTGTGTAGACACAGTGTTGGGCCGTATCTCCAGTGTTTTCAGGTTCTGGGTGGTCTTGTCGTCAGCGGTTCTGGAGTCTGTGACACGCTGGTTGAACTCTCTGTGTCTGGAGCACACACACATCTCTACTGTATTGAGGATCGAACGCACTATGTTAACACAACAATACAGACAGGTACACAACATCTACACGCACACACACACACACCAACACAAGAACAACACACACGCATCTCTACCACTGAAAGCTGCATCTTAATACAGACGGGTATTAACACTAGCATGACTGAGGTTTCATTTATACCTACACAGCCTGAAATACGATCATTTTGATCCCCAAATAAGGCTATCCTATTGGCTACTGTCTCACCTCTGTGCTCCAGACCAGCTCACAGCTTCTCCCCCAAACCGTGGGGGGTTCCATTGTCTTCTAAATATCCATTAACATCTCAATTGCACTCTGCTCAGTCAGTGAACCCACATAATGTTGTTGTTGTAGGCAGACACAAACATTGTAAAATAGTAATGTAGTATATATATCTATATATCTATATATATAAAATAGTATAATAAAATGTAATGGTAACTGCAGATTCTGTATGTAAAATCTTTATTAAAAAAGCGTATAAAACAGCGCAATCTGTAGCGTCACATTAAACTCTTCAGTGAAACATGGAGCCTATATGAAGGCTGAAGCCACACTGTCTAATTACGTGACTATCTCCATTGTCCAAAACACATGGATATCTCTTGACAAACCAATATTAGTATTATTCATAATAATACTATTCACATTATTTGCCTATTATGCCTAAGCGTAAGTAAAGCGTCTCCTTGAACCTTCTATCATCACTTTCCACGTCGCTGACAACAGCGCAACACGTGAACACGTTGGTATGTTTCCACATGTGACCAATCCTGCGCAAAATATCTGATATACAAGCACAAAACAGTTGCTGCGTGACAAGCTGTATGCTTGTAGGTCTATTCTTTTTCCGCTGCTTTGCAATGAAAGTGAAAGTTGACGGGTTGCCAAATCTTGAGAGAGATATAAGCAGGCAGGTCTATGAAAATGTTACTGCATGCGTTTTGCCCTGAGAAAACAGTGAGACGTGAAGCATTGTCAAATGAAATTGAATTCTTAACTATATATATAACTAGTAACTAAAGTTTTCAAATAGCCTAATTGTAGTGGAGTAAAAGTATGCATGAAGCTAATCTAAACAATATGAAAAGATATTCTGTATCTGCAAAGTAACTAGTAACTAAAGTTTTCAAATAATTGTAGTGGAGTAAAAGTACAAGATGTGCCTCTGAGCTGTAGTGGAGTAGAACATTATTGCCATTATGATGTAATTATATATATAATTATAATAATAATAATGATAATAATAGAAAGACGTGGAAATCAAGCCCAACGTCGCTTATAATAAGCAGACATGGCAACATAGACTCGCATTGCAGCAGTTCTCTGCTGCGCTGGGGGCCGCTCTGCGGGGGGTAAACGAGGTGTAAAGTGCTCTACCCCGGGGGAGAGAGGGGGAGAGCGGTCAATTTAGCCAAAATATGACGACTGGGATGGTATATATGGTATATAATTCATATTTATAATACGTTTCAGAAAAAAAAAAAAATGGAGATGATTTGAAACAAATATTTAGGAAAAGTCATGAAAGGGGAACTTTCTCAGAGCTTCGTGAGAGAAGATAATCCACTTTAAATTCTCAAAATCGGTCATGTTGATGGCTTAGTCATGCAAGTGTTAAAGCAATAAGCTACAGTACCAGAGGCCGTGGTTTACTGTGTATTTTACAATAGCTAAAAGGTGTAGGAAGCCCATTCTACGATCATGGTAAACCACAGCCTGCTTTTCTGAACTGGTTACTGAATATGGCAACATGAAAATCATAGACATATCCCAATTAAAACTGTTTTTTAATAACAATTTTCACTATGAGAATAATTTCTACAAGAAAGTAGTTGCCGCGGCGGTCAGCACAAACCAAGAAGTTGCTGAGCAAAAAAAAAGTGTAAGGTACAGAGCACACAGAGGGGTACGCGTCAGGGTATCTGCTTTGTTTTAAAGTGACTTGTACATGTACAGGATGAAAAGGAGCGCTCCTCTCACCTTGCCAGTTGAAAGACCAAATCATACATGCTAATACATCCATGGACTGTAACAGTGAATATTGTAAACAATGTTTTATAATATTAGATGAAATGTATTAAATATCATTATTATTATTAATTATGTATTTATTATTAAATTGCTCATTTGTTACCAGGGCAACATACCATCAAGAGAGAGTATCCATGGTTACTACCGACTTCAGATGTTGAAGTCATCCAGGGAGGACGGCTTGGACTACACTACCCATGAAGCAGAGAGGCAGATGGACTACACTACCCATGAGTCAGAGAGGCAGATGGACTACACTACCCATGACGCAGAGAGACAGATGGACTACATTACCCATGAGACAGAGGGACAGATGGACTACACTACCGATGAGGCAGAGAGGCAGCTGGACTACACTACCCATGAGACAGAGGGACATATGGACTACACTACCCATGAGTCAGAGGGACATATGGACTACACTACCCATGAGACAGAGGGACAGATGGACTACACTACCCATGAGTCAGAGGGACAGATGGACTACACTACCCATGAGTCAGAGGGACATATGGACTACACTACCCGTGAGTCAGAGGGCCAAATAGACTACACTACCCATGAAGCCGAGGGGCAGCTGGACTACACTACCCATGAAGCCGAGGGGCAGAGGGACTACACTACCCATGAGGCAGAGGGGCAGACGGACTACACTACCCATGAGACAGAGGGACAGATACATTTCACTACCCAAAATGCAGAGGGACATACCACATTTGTAAAAGAGAGAGGTGAGACAGGTTCAGGAGGTGAGACAGCTTCAGGAGGTGAGACAGCTTCACCACAGACGGAGTGTTTTACAGAACAATGTGAAACTACAGGAACTGACATTAGAACTACATTGACTGATCCTGGGTCAGCAGTAGATGTTCAATCGCAGACAATCGATATTCAGTCAGAGACAACAGAAGCTCAATCGCAGACAATAGATGTTCAATCAGAGACAATAGACGTTCAGTCAGAGACAATAGATGTTCAATCAGAGCCAATTGATGTTCAATCACAGACAATAGATCTTCAATCACAGACAATAGATGTTCAATCGCAGACAATAGAAGATCAATCAGAGACAATAGACGTTCAATCACAGACAATAGATGTTCAATCGCAGACAATAGATCTTCAATCAGAGGCAATAGATGTCTCAGGTGAAGACACATCCCATCCAGATTTCCCAGAATCTCCAGTGTCTAAAACCAGTCAGAGAACACGGCGCAGACTCTACAGGATGGACGGAGTGGATTTATCCTCCTCTACGGATGAAAGACTGAGTAGACCAGAGAGGTGAGACCGTCTGTCAGTTTAGGAGAAACGGTTCAGGGGGACTTTAATAAAAAACTGTTTATAGGACCGGGAATCAAAAACCGTTTGGCTATGGCCGCCCCCCAAGTTGCAATGCCATTATAGATGTACCGGGGGAAAAAATTATGGATGAAACCTAAGAAAAAATATTTTGGTAATGACCTCACCGCCACAGTAATCACATCATGGCAGTAAAAACACCACCTCTAGAAATGGTCAATTCACCCTCTCTGTATGTCGGTATGTCTGTATGTCTGTCTCTCTCTCTCTCTCAATGCAGTCAGTGCACGGCTACGTTCTCTCGCCAGGGGACTTCGGACAGCATCAGGGAATTGAACCAGCAACTTCCCACTGCCTCTGGCCCGGAATCGCACCACTCACACATACACTCACACACACAGGACGCAGCGGACGGGTGGAGCTCGTCGTGTGTGACTCCGTCCTCGCTCGCCTCCCCTCTGCTCCTCCCCCCATCGTACAGCCTGGCTCTGGGCTTAGATCTACAAGATCTACAAGACCACAAAGAAGATGGCATTGACTTCCTGTCTGAGCCCACCTCCACTTGCTGCTCGCCCCGCCCTACCCAGGAGCTAACCGCTAGCGAACTACTGAAGAGCAGGTGCGGATGCGCGCACATACATGCACATGCATGCTTGCACGCACACACACACGCACACACACGCACTAGGGACACACTAGGGCTGTAATAATCAAGTCTCAAATAAATTGGCTTTAGATATTCTATTGGTTAGTTAGGTATTAGTCTTTATAGTGGGTTGTTAGGCTTAAATTAGGTATGCTATGATAAACATGTAGGCAGTTTTATATTGTATGTTCAGGTTTTTTTTATGTTATTGTGATGATTTAATATCTGAGACTGACAATGGAAATGAGCTTCTTGCTAAATCCGGCATGTTTACATGAGATCGTGTTCAATTGATTGAATTCTTGTACGTGTATTGAATGTCCGTTGACGTGCACTGTCCCGTTAATAGACAAATAAAGTAAGTAAAGTAAGTAAGCGTTGTGTCATCGTACTTGGACTGACTTTGATGTAATCTGTGATGTCATCAAACAGGATGTTCTATGATGTGGAACTGGAGGAGTCCGATGGTTTCTATGGCCACCAGCCACAACTGCTACAAATCTGCTATGCCCTCCACAACATACTTGTTGCTAGGTAACGCTCACTTCCTCCCTGGTTGCCAAGGCAATTGTTTAATGTTGTAGTTTTTGTTGCTAAACAATATTCTCCTCTCCTCTCCTCTCCTCTCCTCTGTAGGTCAGAGTCATTGTGTTATCTGGTCATCATATTGAACCACATGGTGTCAGCCAGTTGCATCACCATGGTGTTACCAGTGTGTGTGTTCCTGTGGGCCATGCTGTCTGTTCCACGACCCACCAAGACATTCTGGATGACTGCTATCATTTATACTGAGGTACGCACGCACGCACGCATGCACATACATACGCACACATACACATTCTGGTGTGATACATTGTGACCTTGTGACCAATCTGCTATTGTCGCTATTATTGAAAATATATAATTTTATCGATTATTAATTTTACAATTGATTAAACTGATTCTTTTGATTAGCTTTGCACGTTTCAAGATATTTTTGGGCCTTATTCTGCCTTTATTTGATAGTATACAGTAGACTGACATGAAATGGGGAGAGAGAGATGGGGAGTGACACGCAACGAAGGTCGTCGGGATCGGGATTTGAACCCGCGACACGATGTCAGGCTGCATTCGCAGCCGAGGTGCCCGGACCGCTACGCCAGTTGTCCGAGCCACACCCCTTAGTTTAAAACGATAACAAATGCTTCATGCTTCCAAGGTGAAATGTATGTATTCATATTTTGATACGTACTGTATGTCTGTCTGTCTGTCTGTCTGTATGTATCTGTGTGTATCCAGGCCTCCATAGTGGTAAAGTATTTCTTCCAGTTCGGGTTCTTCCCGTTCAACCAGAACGTGGAGGTGGACCGCTCCAAGCCCTTCCACCCCCCCAACATCCTGGGAGTGGAGAAGAAAGACGGATATGTTTACTATGACCTGATCCAACTGCTTGCTCTGTTCTACCATAGAGCTATACTGAAGGTACACACACACACACACACACACACACACACACACACACACACACACACACACACACACACACGATGAAATAGTCAAAAAAAAAACTTCTACAAGCTCTGTGATAAGCTATTTTTGGTGCATTACACCAACACATAACTAAGTATAAATCAGGCACTACCCCCAAACCTAACATATTCATGCCTAATCCTGACCATAACCTCAACCTGCATCTTTAATTAATTAAGCCTACATTTAAAAACGTTTTTTTAACCATAAAACAACCATTTATCTTGTGTGTTCCAGGATAATGGTCCTTACGATTTCTCAAATTCTAACTATACTTGTGAGGACATTTGGCCCTCGCAAGTATAGTAATATAGATACACGCACCCACACATGCCAGAGAGACTTTGACCAATGAGAGGCTGCGGTTTGTTACAGAGCCACGGGCTATGGGACAGGAACGTTGCCGTGGAGACCGACACCCCTCCTCACCATGGGATCCCCTCTGCCCAGCATCAGGACTCCACTACCCATAAACCCTTGCTGCGACAACCCAGCAGGCGTGCACGCCTTAGCTCCGCCCCCCTGCACTCACCAGCCGGTAAAAACAAGAGCACCACACGTTGTAATGAACAATAAATATATCCAATACATTCATAAACAAATCAGAACTCCATATTAATATGATATTTTTGACCAATCTTGGCCTAGGCTGGGTTTTTCCCGCACATATCCCGCAAAGTATAAATGCAGTTCACACCAAGCACGATAACTAAAATGTTAACTATAAATTGGTAATCTTAACTGAAGTGGATGGCATAAACTATAACGACAACGAAAAAAAAACATGAATTGACTAAGTAATCGATAGAATAAAAGAGATGGATTGATAGTCGCAGCCCTTGAATGGACTTGTCACATTGACGCACAGTGACATGAGTTGAATTGACTTAAGTATAATTTATTATTAAGCGGGTGACGCGTGTACATGCACATTTTCAATATGAAAGAAGTGTGCACATGCATTAAACATTCAGTAATGTTTGTGTGTGTGTGTGTGTGTGTGTGTGTGTGTGTGTGTGTGTGTGTGTGTGTGTGTGTGTGTGTGTGTGTGTGTGTGTGTGTGTGTGTGTGTGTGTGTGTGTGTGTGTGTGTGTGTGTGTGTGTAGGTAGTGTATCTTCTCATAGGAATCTCAGTAAGTCAGATCTTCTTCTGGAGAAACTAAGAGAAACCTTAATCAACATAAAAAACTACACTGTCAGCAGGTAACACACACACACACACACACACACACACACACACACACACACACACACACACACACACACACACACACACACACACACACACACCATGAATACATGAACATAATGGTCTCTGTGACCATTTGGCATTACACAGTTGTAG
This sequence comes from Gymnoscopelus microlampas, assembly GCF_963454915.1. NCBI lineage: Eukaryota > Metazoa > Chordata > Actinopteri > Myctophiformes > Myctophidae > Gymnoscopelus > Gymnoscopelus microlampas. The sequence continues at coordinate 38,472,251 of NC_139959.1, read as the reverse complement.
ATTAGCCCATTAAAACTTGAGGCCGATTGTACAAATGCCTCCTAAATTCAACCTAGTTCTCACACTTTAAAGATTTTTCAAAAATGTTCAAAATTAGCAGATGTATAAGCTTGCAGTGAGCTTGTATATCTGCTATTTTTGAATAGCCAACGCTAAAGTCTAAAATGACACAGATGCTTTCCAGGTTTTAATGGGTAACAATACATGTGTTGCTCTATAACTTGCTGTAATTGTGTGTTTGTGGGTGTGTTGTGTGTTTCCAGGTGTGTGTTGGCCTACATTCCGGTGTCGGCGTTCTTCAGGTCTCTGATTGGCCCACAGGCGCGGGCGGTGACAGACGTCTACGTGGTCATGTTCCTCTCGGACATCGTCAACTTCATCGTCATCGTCTTTGGATTCTGGGCCTTTGAGGTGAACTGCTACTGTCACTGTTAATCTGCTGTCATTGTTACTGGACTGAACTAGAATGTTCTTATTATACAGCTCTAATGTACGAATGCTCTGTTATAACTATGAATGAGTATAACAGCACCCTGTTGCATTCTATTTTAAACTATTCTGTTCTATTCTATTTTGTTCTTTTCTGTTGTTATATTCATTCTATTCTTTTTTGCTTTTTCTGTTCTATTCTGTATATTATATATTCTATTCTATGCTGTATAATATATATATTATTATATTATATATATTATATTCTATTGTGTTATAATGTCACTTCCTGTTCTTTCCACAGAAACACTCAGCGGCTGCTGACATCACTTCCTCTCTGTCAGAGGACCAGGTTCCTGAAGCTTTCCTGGCCATGGTGCTGATCCAGTTTGGTACGAACCTGTCTGTCTGTCTGTCTGTCTGTCTGTCGGTATCATGGTGATTGACAGGTATATCTTTGATTGATTGATTGATTGATTGATTGATTGATTGACTGATTGACAGCTACCATGGTGAATGACAGGTCTATATGTGTGTGTGATTGATTGACAGGTGCCGTGGTGATTGACAGGTAAATGTGTGATTGATTGACAGGTGCCATGGTGATTGACAGGTATATGTGTGTGTGATTGATTGAATGGTACCATGGTGATTGACAGGTAAATGTGTGATTGATTGACAGGTACCATGGTGATTGACAGGGCGTTGTATCTCAGGAAGACAGTGGTCGGGAAGTTGATCTTTCAGATCATTCTGGTGTTTGGGATTCACTTCTGGCTGTTCTTCATTCTACCTACAGTAACTGAGAGGTAACACGCCAGGGACCCCTGTACCAGATTTGTGTTGTTAAAATGTTTAAAAAATATTCGCATAATTTGCACTTTTTCCCTTTCCGATATATAGGTTTAAAGTGCACATGTTTAAAGTCGCTTCTTTTGAGATTGTTTTCATATACCTGGTTGCCTTATCATACTCTCTCTCTCTCTGCAGGCGTTTTAATCATAACGCGGTGGCTCAGCTGTGGTATTTTGTGAAGTGTGTGTACTTTGGTCTGTCGGCGTACCAGATCCGCTGCGGTTACCCCACCAGAGTGCTGGGAAACTTCCTCACCAAGAGTTACAATTACCTCAACCTGTTCCTGTTCCAAGGGTACACACATGCACGCACGCCCACACACACACACACACGCACGCACGCACGCACGCACGCACGCACGCACGCACGCACGCACACACGCACGCGCGCGCGCTCACACATGCTCACACACAAACACACAAGCTGGTTTAATAAAGGTTGTTTAGAAAAAGGTGCATGTACTATTATGTAAGGTTAGAACTGGTCAGTATGTCCACAAAAGGGTGTTTGCCGCAGATTGTCTGACTGACGGTTGTCTGACTGACTTTGGACAAGTGGACAACTACAAAAGCAAAAACTGAAAATACACAGTATTTTGTATTTTAGTATAGCAGCCTGAGGGACTCCGCTCAACAACATATGGGGTTTAAGTGAAGCCCACTAGTGTTTAAGTAGCGCAAGAGTCAATACATTTTGTAGTGGTGGCACGTCAGTCAAGGATTCGTCAGTGATGTCACTGTCGTGTGACAGCGCGCTTGAGCATGAATGTACTGTACACTCAATGCTGGTTGAAAAGGCTAGAATAAAGACACAAGGATCGGTCAGTGATGTCACTATATGCGACAGTGTGACAGAAGTGTTTCAGACTCAAAGTAGACAACAACTGTTGTATCAAAGACTGTCAGTGCACACTGCTTTGGTTGAACACTGAGCAGCAGCCGCGCCTACTAATCAAATAACATTTTTTTACAATTGCAAATTCTTTCCCCAAAGTCGACTGTTGTGTGCCTAACTTATTACTTGAAGTTAGTGCAGCCTGAATTGAATCATTGTACAAAGAAAGCTTCGTGTCTTTTGGTTCGTTTATTTAATGACCGCTCCTCACAAACACCGGTCTCAATCATAACAACAGGTTACATCCTATTGTGTGTCCCTATACATTTCAGTTACCTGTTCCTGGTCATGTGACCTGGCTAACCAATACATGACATCCCCCTTTTCCTTGGAAATAAACTTGTACCTTGAACAACCTCTGTACTGACCCTTAGAACCAAATACAACAAAAATCAAACAATGCATAATACTTTTTTTTTTTTAAACAATGCACAATACCCTTTTTTTTTTTTTTTTTCACAGTGCAATTCAGCTCAGGTCAGCACAAAGTCACTGAGCCTTTCAGGTGGCTTTGTCACCCTTTGAGGTCTGGCCTTTGGCACCTCTGACATCTGAGTGTGTTGTGGTGTGTGAGTGACATTAGTCTGTGCATGTGTGTCCACGTCAAGTGCACTGTCCTCAGTCCCCTGTGTCTCCTCCGGTGTGTCGTGTGCCCCCGTAGGCCTGTTGGTCACATATCTTTTCACATGTGTGGTGTTTCTCTGGTATCTTGCTCCTGTTGGTGATTCAACCACAACCTGATTCCCTGTCTTGCTCACAACTTTGTGAGGTGTTGCGTTGAATGGTGTGGTGAACTTGTCCACCTTGTCTTGCTGTATGAGCACGGTGTCTCCAATGTCCACCTTCGAGTACTGAGCTCCCCGTCGTTCATCCGCATATAGCTTTGCTTTTCCTTTTTGCTCTGCATCTCTATCACGTACTTCCAGTGATGCTGTGTATGATCCACAGAGATCTGGCAACTTTCCCCTCATCTTCCGGTTAAAGAGTAGCTCAGCCTTTCTGTGTGGAGTTTGCATGTTCTCCCCGTGTCTACACTGCAAAAAATACTAACACTTAGAAAACTAAGCAAGACTTGCAATCTTATATCTAGCCATAAAATCTTATTGATCTTGTTTTAATACTTATATACTAAACTAGAGCAAATTGAATAAGATAATTAATATTGTTATTAGAATATATTTCTTTTTTTTCTTACTCAGTTAATAAGTCTTCAATCAAATTATTTTACGTGTATATCAAGCTAAGATTACCCTCTAAGACACAATTGAAGCCACAGTCTGACTTTTAAGACAATTTGTAGCTGTGAGTACTTATTTTAAGACTACCAAATAACTTCTTTAAAATTACACATTGAAATGATTCCAAACACTTATGTTGTGTCAACATCACATACCTCAGTACAGAGTGGCTTTCAAAGTGCAAGATCAGAAAATCCTAAATGGAATGAAGTAAATAAGATAGCAAATAATGTAGAAATCACACCTCATAACACGAGAGTATCTAAATATAACATGTCAGTGGATCTCAAAGTGGGGTTTGGGGACCCCCAGAGGTCCTTCAGAGGGTTCCAACTGGTCCCAAGCAATTAGTTAATTATAACATTGAAATCAGTTTAACCATTTTAACCCCATATACATTGGCTATTTGGAAGTAACCGATCTACAAGCTCAGAGATTAACAAAACAAATTACATATCTTCTATTTTTTTTTTACATTTTTGATAATGTTGAATTCTTTCATCACAAATATTCTCTTCTGGGGGGTCCCTGGCACAAAACATTTTCAAAGGCGGGGTCCGCGGCCAAATACATATCATTTTAGGGGTCCCTGGCACAAAACATTTTCAGATGGGGGGTCCGCGGCCAAATACATATCATTTTAGGGGTCCCTAGCACAAAACATTTTTAGATGGGGGGTCCGCGGCCAAATACATATCATTTTAGGGGTCCTGGCACAAAACATTTTCAGATGGGGGTCTGCGGCCAAATACAAGTCATTTTGGGGGTCCCTGGAACAAAACATTTTCAGATGGGGGGTCCGCGGCCAAATACATGTCATTTTGGGGGTCCCTGGCACAAAACATTTTCAGATGGGGGTCCGCGGCCAAATACATGTCATTTTGGGGGTCCCTGGCACAAAACATTTTCAGATGGGGGTCCGCGGCCAAATACATGTCATTTTGGGGGTCCCTGGCACAAAACGTTTTCAGATGGGGGTCCGCGGCCAAATACATGTCATTTTGGGGGTCCCTGCCACAAAACATTTTCAGATGGGGGTCCGCGGCCAAATACATGTCATTTTGGGGGTCCCTGCCACAAAACATTTTCAGATGGGGGTCTGCGGCCAAATACAAGTCATTTTGGGGGTCCCTGGCACAAAACATTTTCAGATGGGGGGTCCGCGGCCAAATACATGTCATTTTGGGGGTCCCTGGCACAAAACATTTTCAGATGGGGGGTTCGCGGCCAAATACATGTCATTTTGGGGGTCCCTGGGACAAAACATTTTCAGATGGGGGTCAGTGGCCAAATACATATCATTTTAGGGGTCCCTGGCACAAAACATTTTTAGATGGGGGGTCCGCGGCCAAATACATGTCATTTTGGGGGTCCCTGGCACAAAACAATTTCAGATGGGGGGTCCGTGGCCAAATGCATATCATTTTGGGGGTCCCTAGCACAAAACATTTTCAGATAGGGGGTCCGCGGCCAAATACATGTCATTTTGGGGGTCCCTGGCACAAAACGTTTTCAGATGCAGGGCCAAATAAATATAATACATATGCTAAGAGATCTCCATTACAACCCTTAGACTCATAAAGCTGATATTCCAAACAATACAGTGAACTGCCAAATAAATATTTTTTATAAGAACAAAGACAGGTATGGCGTGACCCAGGGTTGTTAAGCTGTGTACATTAAAAACCTGAACATGTATCCCAAAGGAAATATGTTCCTCCATATTAATCATTATGTAAAATAAAATAGATAAGCTGTCAGAATACAAAGGGTTAAACATTTATAATTATGCACAGTGAGAAAACTAAACAGAGAAACGTTAACTAAGTAGACTACTTATTCTAAGGGGAATACTCTTATTCTGAGTAGGTTATGTCACTTCCTGCTAAGTCCTTTTGCACACTGCACAGCATGTCACTTCCTGTTTGGGCACAGCTCAACTGAACTGCATGCTGTCTGCAGTAACTTGAACAAAAGTTACAGAGGTTGATTAAATTCAAGCTAGAAGCAGTCCAGCTATTGTTTTATGGATTACCAACTCATCTGGATGTATATACAGAGTCCTGACGTCGATGTTTGATGTTAGAGGAGAAATACCAGCATTGGTGAGTTGTTTGTTCACTGCTAATGTTGTTAGCTGGTGATGCTAGTAACACACAGGGACAGGTCATTGACTGAGGCCTATGCTACACGCTAGCATGCTAACTTTGAAGTGGTCAGCTGTAATGAATGAACTAAGTTGATGTTAATTGTATCATTGCACAGCTGGTTCATACTGAATGTTTATGGGAGTAGTGTTTAACACTTATCCTGTGTTTTTTGCACACTGAGATGCACTTTGGTGTAAAAGCTCACTTTGCTGTTGTGTGTGTCACCACACAATGAAACTACAGCACCAAATAAATCCATTTCACCATTCTGTGTTTGGATTTTGACACCATTATACAGTAACTGTAAGTCTTCATCAAGTCTTTTTAATATAACATTAAAGGGATCCCTGGTTAATGAGCCAAATATCACTGGGTGAAAAGCAATGATTTTGGGAGGGTATCCCTCAGGCATACCCCTGATACTTAAGGGAGTATGTGTGTGTATGCTGCCCTCATTCATTAATGTACCACCTCCCACATACCTCCCACATATTCAGGTGTATGTACCATTTCTGAGACCTTCATTTGCATGTCTGCCAGCAAGGACCTCACACACCCACCCCTCCCACCCCTCTCACCCTTCCACCCCAACCACTTCTGAGCATGTGCAGAAAACTACATTTGATTGGAAGCTGTGGCTTATAACCCCACCCACCCACCCCACATTCTGCATGCTAATTCTTGTATAAACCCCCTAGTTTATACCCCCCCCCCCCAGGGGCTGTGGCTTGTCCCCCCCCCCACCCCCAATGGGAGGGGTGGTTTATAGTTCCCCCCCACTACCTGCACTAATTATATATATATATATATATATATATATATATATATATATATATATATATATATATATATATATATATCCACATCCACACACACAAACAATATAGAAAAACACATAGGCAGAACTCATGTAATTATGTTTATTGATCAAGAAAAATAAATGTATGCAAAACAATGGAACAGGAGCACACAGATAAGGTAAACTGTTTCAAAGAAAAGTATTTTGTTCCAGGGACCCAGAAGCAAAGATTTGAGTTAAAAATGTTCACTCTAAAAAATATATATTCAAATATTCTGAATCAGAATCAGGTTTATTGTCACATCACAGGTTTAATTAAAAAAAGTGGGTGAAATTTGTGTCTATATACTCACACTAGTACCTGAGATAAGATATGTGCATGAACATAGCAGCAATGTATACTGTGCATGATATACTTATGGACGTTAGTTAAGGTGCTTGGAAAAAAAAGTTAAAAGTCAGTGCGTTATACACAGGATTACGGTGCAAAATGTCAGTGTGTGTCGACCGCATAATCCACATAGACTGACATATAGTCAGCAAGTAGTGACATGAAGAAGAGCAAAGAAAAATAGTGGGAAAAGGAAAACAAAGTCACTTGTAGGCTACTCATGTAATCCACGGTGGCTGGGTCCAAGGAAGAGCTAAATCCAAGTCATGTGTCCCTGGTATAATCCACAGGAAGAAATACAGAAAATAAAGAAATATATTTTGTTCCAGGGACCCCAGAAGCAAAGATTTGAGTTAAAATGTTTGCACTAAAAACATAGTCCTCAAGCTCTTTGTCGTCAAGCATTGGGTCCTGGAGAACACAGCGTTTGGTACAAGGTCCTGGAGATGATCTTGTGAACTTCTTCCTGCTGGAGGGCTGAAGATCCAAAATGGAAGTCCATCTTTGGAGTTGCTCTGTGTCCTCAAGCATTGGGTCCTGGAGAATGCAGCGTTTGGTATGAGGTTTTGGAGATGATCTCCTGAACTTTGGACTGCTGGAGGGCTGAAGATCCAAAATGGCAGTCCTTGAAGCCTTGAAGAAAAACAGAAGAAGAAAAAAAGAATTACAATTAAACCACAAAACCACTGAAACCGGAACACAACAATGTTAATACAATTACCACACTCTACCACACTACTGTGTGTGTGTGTGTGTGTGTGTGTGTGTGTGTGTGTGTGTGTGTGTGTGTGTGTGTGTGTGTGTGTGTGTGTGTGTGTGTGTGTGTGTGTGTATTGCCTGCTGACTGTCTGCTGAATCTTCTGCTGAAAACCAAGCCATTGTCCTGCAAATTACAATTTATTCTGGAGATTACCTGTTAAAACTCCGAAAGGTCCTCACACATGTACCGCTGGGTGCCAACAACTGTAAAATAATATAACAGCAATTACAACTCAGAAAACTTCAACTGAAACAGGAGTGCACAAAAAAAAAGTTAAATGAAGAGTGTGGGTGTGTAGTACCTTATAAAACTTCCTCGTCAACAGTGGGGAAATCAATGGAATTCTCCCTGCAAATATCATTTTAGGGGTTAGTGGGATGAAGCAATGCTTTGCCATTGTATTCAATATAGCCACAGTAAAGACAAACTACAAAGCAATCCAACTTTAGTTACTAAAATGTATAAAGTCTGTGTATTTTACTATACTGCATTATGCTGACAAATTAAATCATGGCATATGAATTGACTAGCTACTTGACTAGGCCACATGTTTTAAAACAATCTGAACTCATACAGGTAAAGGACTAGCCTACAACTGATCAAACAGACTGTAGAGAACTGATCAAAGTAAATACAATAAACAGTATAACCTACTAATGATTTACAATTAGATAAAATAGCAGCTTACCATTTACAAAGCTAGTCCAAAAACACCAACAGGCCAGCAGTACATGGTTGAGAAGAATGAATTCACCCAACCGCCCAAACAGTTCAAATGTTTGAAAACTCTGTTTGGACACATCTGATTGGATAGACACAAATGTTCCCCTCCCCACCATTTGAATGTGCATGTTAAATGTTGGCAGTCAGAGAGAGAGAGAGAGAGAGAGAGAGAGAAAGATTGGAAATAAACTATTTACTTAGTTTAGTTAGTTTTAACAAGTTAAACGTTACTATGTAGAGGTACTAATGCTTTGCACTAAACAACAAGCACAAAAAAAGAACTTACATTTTGTTCTTTTGAGCACTACTGGGCCTAGACTAGAAAACAAACTAAATAGTTTATTAACCACATGACTGGTGGTAACCTGTATTTTTGGCAGTGATGGCAGAAGTACTCAGTTATTTTACTTAAATAAAAGTAGCAATACCACAATATAAAAATACAAACAAAATATAAACATAATAAAACAAGTAAAAGGCCTGTGTTCAAAATGTTACTTGAGTAAAAGTTTAAAAAAAGTATTGGCATCAAAATATACTTAAAGTACCAAAAGTGAAAGTATTAAAATGTTTGAAAATGGCAGATCTACAAGCTTGTATATTGGCTATTTTCAAATAGCCTATGTATAAAATAGGGCTAAAGTGGTTAATATGGTGATAGAGGTGGAGCTCCTATTGTCTGAGAGACCTGAGACAATAGGGCCACTGAACCCATCAACACCTTTCATGCAAATGTTGTGCCTGCATGTAAATCTCTACCCCCCAAAATACACACGAAAACACACATAAAGTAAGCCTTGTTTGTGATATAATTTTAACCATTTAATGACCCTTAAACGTACTTGGTAAAGGTACAAAAGTATTGGTATCAAAATGTGTTCAAGTACTAAAATGTTTGAAAATAGCCGATCTACAAGCTCACAACGCGACGCGTTGTGAGCTTGTAGATCGGCTATTTTCAAATAGCCTAGGTATAAAATAAGGCTAAAGTGGTTAATGTATGTTTTATAATGTAATCATTTATATCTGCAAAGTAACTAGTAGCTAAAGTTTTCAAATAATTGTAGTGGAGTAAAAGTACACTATTTGCCCCAAGACTGCACTCTGATCTCTCTCTCTCTCTCTGTGTGTGTGTGTGTGTGTGTGTGTGTGTGTGTGTGTGTGTGTGTGTGTGTGTGTGTGTGTGTGTGTGTCATGCTTTATTAGTATGTCCTTTCTGTAAACTAACACTGCTCACCTATGCAAGACCTAAGAACACATTTTTTTTTTTAAATATTTGTATTAGCTTTTCCTTGAATGTCACAATGCAACTTTGGTTCACTGTTTCTCTCTCTCTCTCTCTCTCTCTCTCTCTCTCTCTCTCTCTCTCTCTCTCTCTCTCTCTCTCTCTCTCTCTCTCTCTCTCTCTCTCTCTCTCTCTCTGAGCCCCCCCCCCCCCCACTCTGAACCCCACACCTCCCATTGTTTGAACAAACCTCTAATTTACATATGTAAGGGAGATTCCCTAGCAAAGAAAAGAGAGACGCATATCCAGGTATCTTAAAGGCATTTGAAGGTAAACAGTCCTCTCCCGCATTCATTGAAATACTTCCGCCAATCATTTATGTTTGGTGGGTGTATGCCTTGCCCACGTATCCAGGTATATCACCTTTTTCACCCAGTGTATGCCTTAATACATTTTAATTGTCCTCCTTAACTAAAACACCTTAAACAGTGTATTTATTTTAGAAGCAGTTAATATTTTACTCAATGGTGGCAATCTCCTTCTCAAATTGATGATGTCATTTGCCCATGTGTGGTCTACACCAGGGGTTTTCAACCGGTGGTCCGCGGACCACTGGTGGTCCGTGGAGGTATTGCAGGTGGTCCCTGGCAAAAAACAACATTTTTTTGTATTTTTTTTTTACTTTTAATAACTTACAGGAGTTCTTACTGTGATATGAAATGTGAACTTACCATAATCACAGTAATCATATTCCATCATATTCAAACAAAACCACTGTATTTTATTAGATATTATATTGATATTGTAGCTATTTTCTCCAGCTCCCTCTGGTGCATGAACCCCCCACCACTATTGTGTGGGGTGGGTCTATGATGGACCCACCATGCACAATAGTGGTGGTCCCCAGGTTGCTCTTAGTTAGGATGGTGGTCCCTGGGTCAAAATCAGTTGAAAACCCCTGGTCTACACCACACTCATTCCTGTCATTTTGGGGGTCCCTGGCACTGTTTTGTGCCGGGGACCCCCAAAATGATATGTATTTGGCCGCGGACCCCCAATCTGAAAATGTTTTGCACCAGGGACCCCCAAAATGATATGTATTTGGCCGCGGATCCCCCATCTGAAAATGTTTTGTGCCAGGGACCCCCCAAATGATAAGTTTCAGATGGGGACCCCCTATCTGAAAATGTTTTGTGCCAGGAATTTATGGAAGCATGTGTGCAAAAAAACAAAACATATTTATAATATTGATTTGATGCTCATATTAACCTTTGGAAGTATTAAGTTGGTTTATATTATCACATGCATTCCATAAATAATTTACAGAAAACACACGTTCAGGTAGGTGACAACATTTCAGCCAATCAGGATCAGCTTCATTTTTATTTATTTTTTTGTTCCAGTTCCAATTTTCTCAGCTCATTTCTTTGTGTCACCACTTCCAATTTTACTTGTTTAATGTGTATCCTGACTGAGTTCTCTATCCTGATTGGATACAATTGGTATCCTTACCTGAAATGCCTTTTCTGTTTAATAAATAGCTGGAGACATGGAGACGCCTGTTACTGAACAAACAATCTATTGCAATGAGTACTCAGAATGTAGAGCTATTTAACAATTATTTTGACCAAAGTAAATCACTTACTCTACCTTTAACTGTTTCTAAAGTAAATACAATATTTAAGGTGTTTTAAAAATATATATTTTAGTTATAGAGGGCAATTATAATGTATTGAGGCATATTTGGCTTAATAGCCAGGGATCCTTTTAACACCACCATACTACAATATATTTGGATTTCCCTATAGCAATGAGTCTGATTGTAGCCAGTTTTTACCTAAATTTGGGGTCTATATTTCCCCAATACTTCCCCGGTATAATAAACCATCAGTAATTTACAGAAGCATCTATATTTATTTTAGAGCATTCTATATTTCACCATTGTACAAAATCACCTGCAAAGCAGGGTTTTGAAAAGGCTTCCATCATTAATGTCATACAAAAAAAACTATTTGTGGCAGCTGCAGCTCTGTGGTGTGGTGTGGTGTTGGTCATATTATAAAGGAATTATACAACTATCCAAGACTCTTAATTAGGGGTATATAGTAACAAATATATGCTTTTTGATTGTGAGTTCCCTTGTCCTTGTTTAGTCTACAAGCTGTTTAGTCTACAAGCCGTTTGAGACATCACTGTCTCTTCTGGTTCAACTGGGTTAAAAAGCTTCTTAATGGTGCTGTCTTGCAAGTAGTGGCCATGGTAGAAAAAATTGTCCAATGTCACTAGTACCTCCTCTTGAACATGTTTCATGCTGTCTGAATGTCTTTGGAAGATCCTCTGCATTGTGTCTCTCATGGTGTGCAGAATAGCATTTTGGTCATCTAATTGAACTTAAAAATATCTTTAAATCACTTATGTGATCCATAATCAGGTATTTGATTGTTGTCAAAATGGAACGGGCACTGAGTACCCCATTTTAGTATATAATGATAACAAACTTAAAACGATCCTCCGGAAAAAAAGCTGATATTGTTAAAGAGCATACCTTTCTGTTGAACAGTAGAGAGAAAAATGAATAGGTTCAGTTTGTTTTGGAGTTCTTGAGATTTACGATTTATTTATTTATGTTTTACTTGTTGCCCCTGTTGTCGGTGCACACTGTATTAAGACTGAAACCGATTGAACAGCATCTGAAACAGTTTAAGCATCTTTTCCTTGCGCAACATAACATGCTGCATGTCCCTGCTCAAATAATTTCTCTTGGCCCATTGATAAGACATTGTGCATGAGGTTTGAGTCAAAGCAGTTTTTTCAAACAGGGTCATCTAAACTGAACTTCAAAAATGTCTGTAAATCACTTGTGAACCATAATCAGCATCATGAATGTTGTGAAAATGCAATAGGCACTGAGCATCCCATTTTTTTTTTACATGGGTCCTGTCTCAGAATTACAAAATATGGAGTATATTAGAGAGATTTTCTGAGGGTTTATGCCATACGACATGCAGTCAGAGTGAAGTGGCATAGTCTCAATTGTAACATTGAAAGGCTCTGTGCATAATTGTAGTTCCAGGATTCCAGGATGTGGCATACCCGTTTCCTGTTCCGGTTCATTTCCCCATAGGCTTCGTTTGATTGTCTTGGCAGTAGATTTGAAGGTTTTCTATGGTGTTTCTGGTTCAAATCTGTTGAAAGCCAGTCAAATTAACCCCCCCCCCCCCCCATCTGAAAATGTTTTGCGCCAGGGACCCCCAAAATGATATGTATTTGGCCACGGCCCCCCCTTCTGAATTTTTTCTGTGCCAGGGACCCCCCAAATGATAAGTTTGAGATGGGGACCCCCCATCTGAAACGTTGCTTTGTGCCAGGAATTTATGGAATGCATGTGTGCAAAACAACAAACACATTTATAATATTGATTTGATGCTCATATTAACCTTTGGAAGTATTAAGTTGGTTTATATTTTCACATGCATTCCATAAATTACATCAACTTACAACAGGCATTGTCCCCTATTGAGTGAAAGGTTAAAGGTAGGCTAAGTGATATTTGTTGGTTAAAACAAAACGTTTTGTATTAAAAGGTTAAAGCACCATATTCTGATAGTAATCATTGCTATAGAGTGTTTGTTCAGTCACAGGGGTCTCCCCATCTCTACAGCTCTATAATTAACAGAAAATACACGTTCAGGTAGGTGACAACATTTCAGCCAATCAGGATCAGCTTCATTTTTATTTAAGTTTTTGTTCCAGTTCCATTTTTTCAGCTCATTTCTTTGTGTCACCACTTCCAATTTTACTTGTTTAATGTGTATCCTGACTGAGTTCTCTATCCTGATTGGATACAATTGGTATCCTTACCTGAAAATGCCTTTTCTGTTTAATACATAGCTGGAGACATGGAGACGCCTGTTACTGAACAAACACTCTATAGTAATGAGTTCTATCAGAATATAGAGCTATTTAACAATTATTTTGACCAAAGTAAATCACTTACTCTACCATTAACTGTTTCTAAAGTAAATACAATATTTAAGGTGTTTTAAAAATATGTATTTTAGTTATAGAGGGCAATTATAATGTATATTGAGGCATATTTGGCTTAATAGCCAGGGATCCTTTTAACACCACCATACTACAATATACAACTACAATATATTTGGATTTCCCTATAGCTTTCTGGAAACCCGGGACAACAATTATGCACAGAGCCTATGCCTTCTCATGTACAAAAATAGGATAGTCAATATGGAGTTAATGGAGATTGATGGCATGTACAGTTAAGTGGCTTATTATGTTTTTCTTATCATTAGATGCCAAGAAATTACTTACAGCACCCTTAAGCCAGTGATTCTCAACCTGTAGGCCGCAAGGGCATTGCAAGTGGGCCCCCAATTCATTGGCAAAACACTAATATTATAATGATTAATTAACATTAATGTAAAAATGTGGTTTCTTTCTATAAAACCTTGAAACTGAAACAAAATAGATTTAATGATCATTAAAATAAAGATGCATACTTGACCACTTAGTAGTCAGATGGATGCTTTGGACATTTTCAAGTAGGCCCTGATCTGGAAAAGGTTGAGAACCATTGCTTTAAGCAAATTGTGAAAGTTAAAGCAAATTGTGAAATTGAGCAATGTTATTAAGATTTACTGTAAATGCCTTTATGATTTTGAGAAAGAAAAGCTATGACAACCTAGAATGAAGAAGAATCACCTTGCATAGCTCTTGTTTTAAGATCTTTTCACCTTAATTATGGAAGAAACTACCTGGGAACAAGCTAGTTATGAGTCTATTTGACTTAATGCAGTGCTTGGAATGAGTTTTTACCACTTATTTGAAGAGATTTACAAGCTAGTTATGAGACTATTTGACTTAATACAATGCTTGGAATGAGGTTTCACCACTTATTTGAAGAGATTTACAAGACCAGTTTTGAGTCTATTTGACTTAATCCAGTGCTTGGAATTAGGTTTTACCACTAATTTGAAGAAATGTACAAGCTAGTTATGAGTCTATTTGACTTAATGCAGTGCTTGGAATTAGTTTTTAAACACTTAATTCAAGAGCTTTGCAAACTAGTTTTGAGTTTATAGGACTTAATCCAGTGCTTGGAATGAGGTTTTACCACTAATTTGAAGACATTTACAAGCTATTTATGAGTTTATATGACTTAATCCAGTGCTTGGAATGAGCTTTTAAACACTTAATTCAAGAGCTTTGCAAACTAGTTTTGAGTTTATATGACTTAATCCAGTGCTTGGAATGAGGTTTTAATCACTTATTTAAAGAGTTCCCCACTTCCCTAAAGCCTAGATATTTCTTCTACTTTCAAGAATTCTTACCAAGTATAATTCTCTTGATCCACTGACAGATAATTTGTCCTGTTTCTAGTCTATTTCCTCTCAATCCAAGTTTTTTTTTCTTATTTTTAGACTGCCTTTTTTTGCAGTGTACCTGGGTAGTTAATACCCTCACAAAAACATGCAGTAATCCTGGTCACTATACTGCCTCCCCCTGGTCAGCCAGGGCGCCTGATGGAGGGGAAAGGAACTGGTTGGAATAACGTGTTCCTTCCACGCGCTATGTCTAACCAGGGAACCTCCCCCCTGTCGGATGATAAGAAGCGGCCTGCTTGCTCCTCATGCATTGAAGGAGGCATGAGCTTCAGCTTGGGCTCTCCCTAGGCTGGCAGAGGGAGAGTAGTGCCCAGGATTACATAGGCAATTGGCACTGGGTGAAAAAATATGGGTTACAAAATTGTGGGATAAAAATTATTAAAAAAAAAAAAAAAAAAAGAGTAGCTCAGCAGGGCTCTTTCCAGTAGTAGCATGTTCTATGCTCCGGTACACAGTCACATACTTTCTCAGTTCACGTTTCCAGTCCAGTCCTTCTGCTTGAGCAATCCTTATTCTTTTCATCAGTGATGAATTCTGACGTTCAACTTCTCCATTTGCTTGAGCCCATTTCGGAGTTGTCTTCACGTGTGTGATTCCATTTGTTTCACAGTACTCCTTGAATAATTCAGACTTGAACTGGGGTCCTTGGT
The DNA here is from genome assembly GCF_963454915.1 of Gymnoscopelus microlampas. NCBI lineage: Eukaryota > Metazoa > Chordata > Actinopteri > Myctophiformes > Myctophidae > Gymnoscopelus > Gymnoscopelus microlampas. The sequence goes on along the minus strand of NC_139959.1, from coordinate 38,456,732 downwards.
CCGATCTGCAGGAAACCGGAAGCCCATGTCTGCTAAAAATGGACTCCAGACTGTCAATGACCTTCTCTGCAGTTGTGGAAGTCATAATGTCATACTCATAGTAGCGACTGTAGTAATCTACCACCACAAGTATGGAGTGATTAGTTGGCAGTGGTCCTAGCAGATCTATGGCAACATCTTGCCAGGGACCATCTGGTAGGCTTGTAGATCTCAACGGTTCTGGTGGGTCAGGTCTGGCTACAATTTGACATCCATGACATGCCTTACAGTATTTCTCGGCTGCCTTCTCCATGCCAGGCCACCAAACCTGGGTTCTGAGATGCTGTTTGGTTCCCACTATTCCCAAATGTCCTTCATGAGCTAGTGCGAGTGCTCGTGCTTGCAGCCTCTGCGGTAGCACTATGCGTGTTCCTCGTAGCACTATGTATCCTATTACACACAACTCATTAACAATCGGTGCATATGGTTTACAATTATCAAAACATCCACTTGTTATTGCATTGCGTACCTCAATTAATTCTGGGTCAGTAGCAGAGGCTTCTTCTATCTCTCGTGTAGTAAGTGCTTTGGGTGTAGCACTCACTGCTACAAATCTAACATAATCTTCTGAGTCATGTCTGTGTACCTCCCTTTTTGCTGTGCTCCCCAGCAGCCGTGACAATGGGTCTGCTATGTTTTGTTTCCCAGGTACATATACAACTCTGAAATCATAGGGCTGTAATCTGAGAACCCATCTCTCTATGCGTGCACATGGTTTGGATCGAGGACCATATATGACCTCTAATGGCTTATGGTCAGTGACTAAATCAAACCTCCTACCATACACATAAGGATGCAGTCTCTCACAAGCCCATACTAGAGCTAAAGCTTCACGCTCTGTCTGAGAGTACCTACGCTCACAGTCTGTCAAGCTGCGACTCACATAGCACACAGGTACCATCTCCCCCTGCTGTTTTTGCACTAGCACTGCAAAAGTGGTTATTTCTCTTGACTCTGGGGTCAGTTCCAACTGATGGTAGCCCCATTTAAGGTCTAGCTTGCTAAATATAGCTGAGCCATTCATGCCTTGCAAAATTTCATCCACAGTAGGAATAGGGTACCGTTCCCTTACAATTGCTTCATTGGCCCTTCTCATATCTAGACACATCCTGATATCTTTGTCAGGTTTTGGAATTATCACCACTGGGTTTACCCAAGGGGTGGGGCCTTCGACACTTTCCACTATGTCTAGATCAATTAATTCCTTTATTTTATTCTCTACAGCCTCCCTGAGATTGTATGGTATGCGTCTAAGTGGCTGTGCCACAGGCTTGACCTGTGGGTCTATGTACAGGCTAACCTGTTTGGTGTTTAATTTTCCTACACCCTTAAACACATCTGGATACTGCTGCCCGAGTGTGTCTTTGATGTCTGTAATCACAGAGACATTTTCACCTATTTTCAACACTCCTAATTTCGTGGCTGTCTTTTTCCCCAGTAGTGGTTCACCATTACCCTTAATTACAATGAATTCTGCCTGTTCAGACCTGTTACCAATGGTGATTTCACATTCAAATATTCCCTTAATTGGTAGTGGTTCACTGGATGAGTATGGGTACAAATTCCTCTGCTCTTTTGGCACATAAGAATAGCATTTTATCTTTTCTGCCTTCAGTTTTTCCCATACATTTGCTCCCATCACATTGCTCTTAGCACCTGAGTCAACCAACATTTCTACATTTACTCCCCCCACACAAAATGTAAGTTTGTCTGACATGTCATCCTCTTTTACATTAAATGCAAACTCTTTGTCATGTTCTACCTCCACAGTGTTGACATTTTGCTTATTTGATCCTCTTGTGCGGCACATCTTGGAGTAATGATCCTTCCCATTGCATTTGTGACATGTCTGTCCCTTTGCCATGTGATCAGCATATCCACACCTGAAACATTTCCTCTCCGATGTGGCGACTTCTTCTCTTTCCGGTGGTTTCCCTCTCGATGCTGAGTATTTCCCTCCTTTTTGCATGACGCGATGCACAGTCTCAGTGTCCCCCCTGTCTTCAGTCAGAGACATGGCTGCCATCTGTTCCTCAATTCTCTCACATTGTGAGGATAATTCCAATGTGCGGGCAAGTGTCAACGTATGCCCTTCCTCCAGTAATTTCCTGCGCACATATAGTGATGTACACTTATTCAGGATAGCGTCCCTTATCTGATTGTCATTGTCGGCTTGAAAAGCACAGTCCCTCGCAGTCCGTCTCAGGCGTGTAGTAAACTGTTGCACAGTCTCACCTGGTTCTTGGCACAATTTGTGAAACGTCTGGCGGGCAAACGCTGCGTTGACTTGGGGCACAAAGTACTTGTTCAGCGCTGTGACTGCCTCTGCGTAGTCCTTCGCCTCCCCGGTGTCCGGTAGAGTTGAAAATACATCCTGGACGTCTGGTCCTGCCAGGTGTAACAGTAGAGCTCTTCTCCTCTGCTTCACCACAGCCGTGGCATCAGCATCAACTATTAGTCCTTTTCCATCTGCAAATAATTCAAACGAAGTGAGCCATCGTGCCCATCTTGGTCCGAGTGTTGCTGGATCCGTGTAGCATGCAAACGGTTGAATTCCCGACTTTTCCATGTTGCTCGTTTAACTCCTTTTAACGTTCAACGTAGTCTTCAAACATTCACAATAATCCTCGTCGCCATTGTTGTGTGCCTAACTTATTACTTGAAGTTAGTGCAGCCTGAATTGAATCATTGTACAAAGAAAGCTTCGTGTCTTTTGGTTCGTTTATTTAATGACCGCTCCTCACAAACACCGGTCTCAATCATAACAACAGGTTACATCCTATTGTGTGTCCCTATACATTTCAGTTACCTGTTCCTGGTCATGTGACCTGGCTAACCAATACATGACATCGACGATTATTCAAGGCTCCCTTTCTTATTATTTAAAAAAAATGTATATGTGATAATATGTGTCTCTGCGTGTGCGTTCCTGTCTGCTGTGTCTAGGTTTCGTATGGTGCCGTTCCTGACGGAGCTCAGAGCAGTGATGGACTGGGTGTGGACAGACACCACTCTGTCTCTGTCCTCCTGGATCTGTGTGGAAGACATCTATGCTCACATCTTTACTCTGAAGTGCTGGAGAGAGTCAGAGAGGGTAGGTGTGTGTGTGTGTGTGTGTGTGTGTGTGTGTGTGTGTGTGTGTGTGTGTGCGTGTGTGTGTGTGTGTGTGTGTGTGGGGGGGGGGGGTTGAGCGGGAGGTGTATGTGTGACCAATTGTGACTGCATGGGTTATTCCTTTTATCCCCTCTTTATGTCATATCAATTGCACATTTTTGTTTAAACACTCAGAGAGAAAAACGCCTTACAAAGACTAAATAAATGCTTTCACACTTTATATTCAGAGAGACTAAGCTGTCCCACAGTGACTTGCGTAAATGGAAGAGGTGTTCCTTATGTTCTCCACCTCTTTGTAGCAGGATACCGATTTTCATTTTAGTTTTAGCGGACGTACTACATATTTTTTTTTGGGTAATCAGCCCAGGGGCGAGAGGAAGAAGGTTGTTGTGAAGTATGGGATGGGAGGACTCATTGTCGTGTGTGTGTGTTTATAATGTGTGTTTATTAGAGGTATCCTCAGCCCAGGGGACAGAAGAAGAAGGTGGTAGTGAAGTATGGGATGGGAGGACTCATAGTTCTGCTGCTGATCTGCATCGTGTGGTTTCCTCTGCTCTTCATGTCTCTGGTCAAATCAGTGGCCGGAGTCATCAACAAACCCCTGGACGTCTCACTGACCATCACTATGGGGGGCTTCCAGGTATGACCCCTGAGAAGTAATGGATATGGGTCAACAACAGGGGGTCCGAGACCCCTAGGGGGTCCTCATAGTTACTCCATGGGGGATGCCAAATGTTTGTGTGATAGGAACTTTATTATTTTCTTTTTTACATTAACCACTTGAACCCTAGCAAAATGTTTAATCTGCAAAATAATTGTATGTGCAATATGTAGTGGGGGTCCCTGCTTCATATCTCTCTCAGCTAAGGGGTCCTTGAAAAAACATTGAAGACCCCTGGTTTAGAGTTCTGCTGGAGATATATGAGCTCTTTACTATGAAAGGAATATTGACAAAAAATAAGACCATATTTGCATCACTTGCAGCACTTATATTCCACTCTGAGTGGCTTGATAAATACAAGCCCTGACCACCATCCTATAATAATAATAATAATAATAATAATACTAATAATAAGGATAATAATAATAATAATAATAATGATATTAATTTCAGCCTATCTTCACAATGAGTGCACAGCAGAACCAGCTGAAGGAGCTCACGGAGGAAGACTATCGCTCTTTCATCAGTCGATACAGCTACACTCCTGTAAGTACAACTGTAAATCAGATCTTTATATATACAGCTACACTCATGTAAGTACCACTACTGTCACATCAATCATCATATTTATAAAGCTACACTACCATTTTTGTAGTATTTTTGGTGACACCTCCGGTATAGCTCCATTAACAGCCTTGGCTCAGAGTAGAGTATCCCAGATCAAATAGTGTTTAGTTCACAGGATCACTAATAGATCACTAATAGATCACTGCCCAGATATCTATGCAAGTACTTTTCCATGGTTAGTGATACCCATAGCTATTCCACCAGAGGTCGCTCTACTGACTTTGTACCATGCCATTTCAAGAGCTGTATGATAAATGAAAACGAAAAAAAAGTTCTTATATTTGACAACTGTACTGTGCCGATCTTAAGACTCTTAGCTGTATTGGGATTTTTTGTTCTTTAATTCTTAAAAAATAAAAAATAGGGTGTACAGACACTGGACTTAAATGTAATAACTCTGCGAAGTTTAAATATAGGTTCCCCATATTCCAGTTACAGTTTTAATGTTAGTAGTAGTAGTAGTGTTTTTAACTGTTTTTGGAGGCGTACAGTAGGGGTCAGTAATGTATGTTTGTTAACAGAGTGCGTTACAGTTCCTGGAGGCGTACAGTAACGAGGACGTGACGGTGGCAGAGCTGCAGGGGTCCAGTAACTCTCTGTGGACCATCAGTCCTCCCAGCAGGACCTACCTCACCCAGGTCCTCAGTCTGGAAGAACACTTCCCTGTCACCGTGTCCTGGACCATCCAGAGGTAACATTACCAGTGGTGTAACTAAGTAACTAAGTACATTTACTCAAGTACTGTACTTAAGTACAATTTTGAGGTACTTTTACTTTACTGGAGTGTTTCTAGTTACTTTGCAGATTTTGATTATTATAACAAAACATAGATTAACCACTTCAGCTCTATATACATTTCGGCCATTTAAAAATAGCCGATCTACAAGCTCACAATGCGTCGCGATGTGACGCCATCTGCGGCAAGGAGAAAAAAGGTAGAGAAAAAGGTTACAAAAGTCTACAGTTACATTGGTGTGTGTGTGTGTGTGTGTGTGTGTGTGTGTGTGTGTGTGTTAGGAACTTGACTCTGGGGACGAAGGCGGAGGTGGCGTCCGACAAACATGTGACCTACCTGGACAACCAGACAAGACGTGATCTGATTGGTCTGCTGAACGGAACCAGACGAGACCCTGTGTAAGAGAGAGAGAGAGAGAGAGAGAGAGAAAGGGGGAAGGGGGAAGGGGGGAGACAGGAGTAGGTACTGTAGATAGATCGATCGATAGAGAGAAAGAAAAAGAAGTAAATAACACAATGCAATACAATTATCATCTTTTATTCATCTGGTAAATGTGAAGATGAATAAGTGAAGTGTGTGTGTGTGTGTGTGTGTGTGTGTGTGTGTGTGTGTGTGTGTGTGTGTGTGTGTGTGTGTGTGTGTGTGTGTGTGTGTGTGTGTGTGTGTGTGTGTGTGTGTGTGTGTGTGTGTGTGTGTGTGTGTGTCAGTGTGATAGAACAGGTATTTCCATGTTATCTTCGCGCTCCAAGTGACTCCAATGCCAAACCCATACATCAACTTTACACAGGTATACACGCGTGTGCGCGCACACACACACACACACACACACACACACACACACACACACACACACACACACACCATGAATACATGAACATCATGTTTTAATTTACACTATAATAATACACTAATATTGTATATATTATGACAATAACACAGTTGATGTCATTATATCTGTATTTATGATCCAATCAGATGACAGGTATAATGACATTCTCCTGGCGTTGGAGCGATCGACCAATCAAAGCGGAGAGATCCAGGAGTGGTGGATCGTGGACCAACCGGCGGACAGCATCGTCCACCTGAGTGACGCTGCCGTGATTGGCAGGCGAGAGGCGGGGCTTCAACTCTTCGTGTTCAGCGATAAAGTTTCACCCCCGAGTCTGGGCTTCCTGGCGGGATACGGGTAAATACATCAACAACAAATATATATATATATATATAACATTTATAATCGTCTGTCTTTATAGTGGTTGCATCTACTAGACCAGGGGTCTTCAACAGGGGGTCCGGGACCCCTAGGGGGTTCTCAGAGTTACTACAAGGGGTCCGCCAAATCTTTGTGTGGTGGGGACCATTAGCTGAAAATAGCCGATCTGCGAGGCGTTGTGAGCTTGTAGATCGGCTATTTTCTGAGAGTCGGTGTAGAGGGGAAAAGAGCAGACCAAGTACAGAGCCAACGGTCAAGTTGACTAAATATTGAGGGTTTAAAGGTTAACTATCTTAAAATACACATTAGCATGAATGCAATTATCTATGAAATGTATGAAAAAAGTGTAATCTGCAACATCATTTTATACAATATTTAGTGGGGGGTCCCTGCTTCATCTCTCTCAGCTAGGGGGTCCTTGGCCTGAAAACGTTGAAGACCCCTGTGCTAGACATCCTTCTCCTGTCACGACAGCTCCCACGTATTGCTGCGCTTAGCTGTACTTCACAAATGTTCTGTTTTGTTAGCCCATTAAAACCGTGAACGCATCTGTGTAACCACTTTTTTACCATTATGTTATACTTTGGCTATTCAAAAATAGCAGATATACAAGCTCATAACGTGGCACAGAGTGTGTCGCAGACGCATTGAGAGCTTGTAGATTGGCAATTTTTGCTGCACAACATGCTTCCCTTAGAACAGTGGTTTTCAACCAGTGGTCCGGGGACCACCAGTGGTCCTTGAGGAGTTTCCAGGTGGTCCCCAGCTAAATGATGGAGAGTTCGTAACCAAATGGACCCTTGTAGATCTTTAACTCTTGAGAGCGTAAAATGAAACCAAATGGACCCGTAAGGGTCCATGTGGTTTCATTTTACACTCTCAAGAGGTGAATTATTGTTAAACATCTGCATGATTTAATTTACAAGAAGTCTACACAATTAGAGAATGTAGAATTTTGTCAAAATAACAATTAGAGAATTGTTATTTTGACAAAATCTTTTCCAATGATAACAAACGGTGGTCCGTGGCTCAAATGCCAAATAAATAATGGACCTTGATATGAAAAGGTTGAAAACCACTGCCTTAGAAGACATGCTGGCTTCTATGGAATCCAAATGACTGAAATCAGTCGTGGCGACTGATATCTTTAATCCATAGGATTCTCTCTCTGTCTCTCTGTCTCTCTGTCTCTCTGTCTCTCTGTCTCTCTGTCTCTCTCTCTGTAGTATCATGGGTCTGTATGCATCAGTGGTGTTGGTCATTGGGAAGTTTGTCAGAGAATTCTTCAGTGGAATCAGTCACTCCATCATGTTTGAAGAACTTCCCAACGTCGACCGCATCCTCAAGCTGTGTACCGACATCTTCCTGGTACAAACACACACACACACACACACACACACACACACACACACACACACACACACACACACACACACACACACACACACACACACACACACACACACACACACACACACACACCTCTATGATGTAGTCAATTGGTGTTAAAGGGGCTGTGTCCACATAAATCGGTGTTGAACCTACGGTATGAACCTAGTGGGCTCCAGCCAACTAGGTTGAAAACCAGTGATATATATATATATATATATATATATATATCATAAATTATTTATTTAATTTGTTTTTCTTCCCCAGGTTAGAGAAACGGGTGAACTGGAACTGGAGGAAGAACTGTACGCCAAACTGATCTTCCTGTATCGTTCTCCAGAGACCATGATCAAATGGACCCGACACAAAATACACTGACACCTACAGTTATTATGTTCTACTTACATGATCAAATGGACTGACATCGCCTTTAATTATGTTCTATATCTACATGTCCTCTATTTCACAGATATATAGATAGATATTACATATCAGCTCAATTCAGTGGGAGAAAACTGGACGTTTAGGGTGCCATGCCTTCACACCTGGATGTTTTTTTTTGTTTTTTATATTGGTGTTTTGGCTGCCGTGTTAAAGGAGACATCCGGTCATTTTAAGTGTCCCATGATAACGTAACAGGCGCTAAAACTCCCGACAAGCTAACGGCTAATAACAGAACGAGCTAACGCTCGTTAGCCGTTAGCTTGTCGGGAGTTTTAGCGCCTGTTACGTTATCATGGGACTCAACAATGAGTACTAGAAGCAAAAAAACAGACTTTACATTTGTTAAAATAGGCGAATTGCTGCTATCCTAGCGACTCCTATAATGCCAACGGTGGGGGTCGATAGGGGGATCTGTGGAGTAACGCGATTTTCATTTCTACGTTGGTAAGTGATTTGACACACATCAAACATAACACTTAAAATGACCGGATGTCTCCTTTAAGTGGTCAGATGGGTGGGCAATTTTCTGACCATGTGTATCTCGTTCCAGGAAAGCATCTGTGTCATTTTAGATGTTGCTATATAATATATATATATATATATATATATATATATATATATATATATATATATATATATATATATATATATATATATATATATATATATATATATATATATATATATATATATAGCAACATTTGTTTTATCATAAAACTGTCTTTATGAAGGCCTGATTTTAGAAGGTGTTTTTAGAATTGGCCTCAGGTCTAAATGGGTTATTTTAATAATCAATCAATCAATCAATGGTGTTCCGACTTGGAATCAATGGAACTAACGCAGTATACTTTTATGTTCTTATTTATTGGCATCACTTTTTAATATTAATGTTATATGATCATTGAAATCTTAAGTGTTTTTTTGCCAGTTATTTGGGGTCCCACTTGTAATACCTTCGTGTGGCCCACCAGTGGTCCATGGCCCACAGGTTGAGAACGACTGTGCTAAGGAGATGGACAGCGGAGGTGGAGGAGAACAACACCTCACCCACCATCAGTACTACTTTACTGCACAACCCAAGCCGTGCTGCTCATACACTAAGTTGCCAGCAGTGCCTGGGATCCAACCTAGAACCTAGAGCAGAAAAAAACTTCAATGTTTTTGAAGTCCAAGGACCCCTTAGATGAGAGAGAGATGAAGCAGGGACCCCCTACTCCATATTGTATGTATACGATTGTGTTAAAACTTTAGATTAAAGTTTTTCATAGATTTCATAGATGGCTTCATATAGTCTTGTTTATATGACCCATTATTATTATTTCTATTAATATGTTGGATTCATGTAAATCTTCAGACATTTAGGGGTCCTAACTTGCGCGCCGCCTTACCCTTTATCCCTAAACCTATCAGCCATATTTTACTATCTTGAAAAACAATAGTTCAACTAGACGATCGACACATTCTGAGCTTGTAGATCGGCTATTTGATCTATTTTTAAATGTTTCTGAAAATAGTAAAAAATGGCAAAAAAAACGTTTAGGGATAATGGGTAAGGAGGCACGCAAGATAGGGCCCTTACTCTCAATATTTAGTCAACTTGACCGTTGGCTCTGTACTTGGTCCGCTCTTTTTCCCTCTACACCAACTCCAAAAATAGCCGATCTACAAGCTCACAACGTTGTACTGTAGATTGTCTATTTTCGTTTTTTTTGTTACTGTCCCGGGACCCCCTAATGGAGACCCCTGACCTAGTTTTTTTTGTTTTGTATCTACTTTGTGTTGTTGTGATGTAAAGCTCAGGGATTACATGAATTCCATTACTTCTGTTACATTACTTAACACAAGTTACATTGTATTATATGTTACACACTTGACATTGGTTGCATTAGATTAGTCACAATACTGTACATTAGTTATTACATTTATCTTTCAGTGAAAGCTTTTTTTTCCTTCATAATGATACATACAGTATGTACTAATAATATCTTAATCTTATAATATTTTTGATGTATTGTTACTGTTGCCATGTTTACTGTTACCACAGAAAGATGTGACTGACCGTCCTCGTTCATTTAATTACTTAATGTAATGTGAAGGTTGATTACTTGAAGAGTGAAATACTAAAAAAGAAATACTGAACATGATAATGTGAATAAATAAAACTATTAAAAAGATACTGAACATGATAATGTGAATAAATAAAACATACAAATATACTGAACATGATAATGTGATCTATCGTATCTAAACCACTGCACTTATTCTGTTAACTTGCGTGGTATTCAATGAAGGATTATATAAAGGTAAAAGTTTGAAAGATGTCCTTGCTGGTTTTCAACTCAGGACCTGCTGCATGAAAGGCCTGTATCTTAACCACTGCTCCACCGTGGCTCGTACTTTCTCTGCTCTCTTGCACGTTCTTCAGTGAAAGATTAGATAAAGGTGCAAGTGTCAGGTAAAAGTTAGAATTATGTCCTGGAACCAGGAACCTTCTGGTTACAAGCCGTGTATCTAAAACACTACACCACAGTTGTTCTTTTCTGTTCACTTGCGTGGTATTCTTTGAAATATTATATAAAGGTAAAAGTGCCAGGTAAAGGTTGGAAAGATGTCCTTGCTGGTTTTCAGATGTATGTTTTAAAAGTTAAATATCTCAAAAACTACAAAACATTTCAAAGTAAAAGGTTAAAGCATTTGTGTCCATAGTAAGATGAGACATATGATGGGAGTGGCTGAGAGATGGTGTAGTGGTCTAAAAATCAGACTCACAGCATGGACTGGAGATGCCATGTTCAAATCCCAGTTCTTCTATGGTTCATTGCTTTTCATCTTTACTAACTGACTGAAGGCTGACATGAAACAACACTTCAAGAATACTAAGAAACGTTTGAATTAAACCAGCGAGAGATGGTCTAGTGGTGTAGTGATTAGACTCTCAGCATAGAGGTTCCATGTTCAAATCGCAGTTGTCCCTTATTTCAATGTTGTAGTACTTTGAAATTTTCAAGGCCAAAATACAAAAAAGCAAGTCAAAAGCACTAGAAGACACCTGCTGAGGGCCCAAAGGTGCGTTGGCGCAGTGGTAGGGTTAGGTTTATCTGGATCTTGATCGCTACAGACAGTTCGCAGGTTCAAGTCCCATGCACACGGAGGACCATCGGGGGGACTCCGTCCCTCCCCTGTTTCCTGATAGTTGAATGTGGGGGGTTATGTCTGAAAGAACTCTTCCCAGCTGAAGTTTTACAGAAATTTCTAGGTGATCATTGCTGCCATCCCTGGACCCTCGAGTCTTGTTCTTCTGCCGTATTGCTGGATACCTGAGAGGAGGACATTTAATTTTACAAAAGTTGACTTGTAACCAGAAGGTTCACAGTTCAAATCCAACTAGGACATTTTCCAACTTTTACCTAACTCTTGCACCTTTATCTATTGTAATCTTTCAGTGAATACCACGCAAGTGAACAGAGTTAGTAAGAACCACTGTGGTGCAGCGGTTTAGATACAGGACTTATAATCAGAAGGTTCCCAGTTCAAATCCAACTCAGACATTTGTCCAACTTTTACCTGACTCTTGCACCTTTCTCTAATCTTTCAGTGAATACCACGCAAGTGAACAAAATAAGTAAGAACCACTGTAGTGCAGTGGTTTAGATACAGGCCTAGCAAGCAGGAGGTTCCTAGTTCAAACTCTGCTAGCATATTTTTTCCCCCAACTTTTACGTGGCGCTTTTACCTTTATCTAATCTTTCAGTCAAGACCACGCAAGTGAACAGAATAAGGAATAACTACTGTAGTGCAGTGCTTTATATACAGGACTTGTAACCAGAAGGTCCTGAGTTAAGAACCAGCAAGGACATTTTTCCAACTTTTACCTGACTCTTGCACCTTTATCTAATCTTTCAGTCAAGACCACGCAAGTGAACAGAGTGAGTAAGAACCACTGTAGTGTAGCGGTTTAGATACAGGACTTGTAACCGGAAGGTTCCCAGTTCAAATCCAACGAGGACATTTTTCCAACTTTTACTTGACTCTTGCACCTTTATCTAATCTTTCACTGAATACCACGCAACTGAACAGAGTAAGTTAGGACCACTGTGGTGTAGTGGTTTAGATGCAGGACTTTCAACCAGAAGGTTTCCAGTTCATACCCAGCCAGGACATTTTTTCAACTTTTACCTGACTCTTGCACCTTTATCTAATCTTTCAGTGAATATCACGCAAGTGAACAGAGCAAGTATGAACCACTGCGGTGTAGCGGTTTAGATACAGGACTTGTAACCAGAAGGTTTTCAGTTCAAATCCAACTGGACATTTTTCCAACTTTTACCTGACTCTTGCACCTTTATCTAATCTTTCAGTGAATACACCCACGCAAGTGAACAGAGTTGGCAAGAACCACTGTGGTGTAGTGGTTTAAATACAGGACTTGTAACCAGAAGGTTCCTAGTTCAAATCCAGCTTAGAGCTAGGACAATTTTCCAACTTTTACCCGACTCTTGCACCTTTATCTAATCTTTCAGTGAATACTATGCAAGTGAACAGAATAAGTAAGAACCACTTTAGTGCAGTGGTTTAGATACAGGCCTTGCAAGCAGGAGGTTCCCAGTTCAAATTCGGCTAGCATATTTTTTCCCCCAACTTTTACCTGGCGCCTTTATCTAATCTTTCAGTCAAGACCGAGCATGTGAACAGAATAAGGAAGAACTACTGTAGTGCAGTGCTTTAGATACAGGACTTGTAACCAGAAGGTCTGAGTTCGAAACCAGCAATGACATTTTTCCAACTTTTACCTGACTCTTGGACCTTTATCTAATCTTTCAGTGAATACCACGCACGCAAGTGAACAGAGTTAGCAAGAACCACTGTGGTGTAGTGGTTTAAATACAGGACTTGCAACCAGAAGGTTCCCATTTCAAATCCAGCTTGGACATTTTCCCAACTTTTACCTGACTCTTGCACCTTTATCTAATCGTTCAGTGAATACCACCCACGCAAGTGAACAGAGTGAGCAAGAACCACTGTGGTGTAGTGGTTTAAATACAGGACTTGAAACCAGAAGGTTCCCAGTTCAAATCCAGCCAGGACATTTTCCCAACTTTTACCTGACTCTTGCACCTTTATCTAATCTTTCAGGGAATATCACGCAAGTGAACAGAGCAAGTATGAACCACTTCGGTGTAGCGGTTTAGATACAGGACTTGTAACCAGAAAGTTCCCATTTCAAATCCAACGAGGACATTTTTCCAACTTTTACCTGACTCTTGCACCTTTATCTAATCTTTCAGTGAATACGACCCACGAAAGTGAACAGAGTTGGCAAGAACCACTGTGGTGTAGTGGTTTAAATACAGGACTTGTAACCAGAAGGTTTCCAGTTCAAATCCAGCTAGGACATTTTTCCAACTTTTACCCGACTCTTGCACCTTTATCTAATCTTTCAGTGAATACCACACAAGTGAACAGAACAAGTAAGAACCACTTTAGTGCAGTGGTTTAGATACAGGCCTTGCAAGCAGGAGGTTCCCAGTTCAAATTCGGCTAGCATAATTTTTTTCCCCAACTTCTACCTGGCTCCTTTATCTAATCGTTCAGTCAAGACCGAGCATGTGAACAGAATAAGGAAGAACTACTGTAGTGCAGTGCTTTAGATACAGGACTTGTAACCAGAAGGTCTGAGTTCGAAACTAACAATGACATTTTTCCAACTTTTACCTGACTCTTGCACCTTTATCTAATCTTTCAGTGAATACCACCCACGCAAGTGAACAGAGTTAGCAAGAACCACTGTGGTGTAGTGGTTTAAATACAGGACTTGTAGCCAGAAGGTTCCCAGTTCAAATCCAGCTTGGACATTTTCCCAACTTTTACCTGACTCTTGCACCTTTATCTAATCGTTCAGTGAATACCACCCACGCAAGTGAACAGAGTTAGCAAGAACCACTGTGGTGTAGTGGTTTAAATACAGGACTTGTAACCAGAAGATTCCCAGTTCAAATCCGGCTAGGACATTTCCTCAACTTTTACCTGACTCTTGCACCTTTATCTAATCGTTCAGTGAATACCACCCACACAAGTGAACAGAGTTAGCAAGAACCACTGTGGTGTAGTGGTTTAAATACAGGACTTGTAACCAGAAGGTTCCCAGTTCATATCCAGCTAAGACATTTTTCCAACTTTTACCTGACTCTTGCACCTTTATCTAATCTTTCAGTGAATACCACCCACGCAAGTGAACAGAGTTAGCAAGAACCACTGTGGTGTAGTGGTTTAAATACAGGACTTGTAACCAGAAGGTTCCCAGTTCAAATCCAGCTAGGACATTTTTCCAACTTTTACCTGACTCTTGCACCTTTATCTAATCTTTCAGTGAATACCACCCACACAAGTGAACAGAGTTAGCAAGAACCACTGTGGTGTAGTGGTTTAAATACAGGACTTGTAACCAGAAGGTTCCCAGTTCATATCCAGCTAAGACATTTTTCCAACTTTTACCTGACTCTTGCACCTTTATCTAATCTTTCAGTGAATACCACCCACACAAGTGAACAGAGTTAGCAAGAACCACTGTGGTGTAGTGGTTTAAATACAGGACTTGTAACCAGAAGGTTCCCAGTTCAAATCCAGATAGGACATTTTTCCAACTTTTACCTGCACCTTTATCTAATCTCTCAGTGAATACCACCCACGCAAGTGAACAGAGTTAGCAAGAACCACTGTGGTGTAGCGGTTTAGATACAGGACTTGTAACCAGAAGGTTCCCTGTTCAAACCCAGCCAGGATATTTTTCCAAGTTTGTATTTGGCTCTTGTACCTGTACCTCTAATCCTTCACTTAACAAGCAAGAGAACAGATTAAGTATGAACCACTGTGGCAGAGTGGTTAAGATCAACGCCTTGGAGTGCAAAGACTGTGAGTTCAAACCTCACAGATGATGAAAGAGAACTCCCGAAAGATGGTGATAGAGAAACCACGAAAGATGGTAAAAGAGAAATCCCGAAAGATGGTAAAAGAGAAACTCCGAAAGATGGTAAAAGAGAAATCCCGAAAGATGGTAAAAGAGAAACTCCGAAAGATGGTAAAAGAGAAATCCCGAAAGATGGTAAAAGAGAGACTCGGACCACGGTGACAACCAGTGAGAGAAATGATACGAACAAGATTCCAACGGCTCAAGATGGCAGAGATGAAAGGAGGCACGGCTCAAGATGACAGAGATGAAAGGAGGCACGGCTCAAGATGGCAGAGATGAAAGGAGGCACGGCTCAAGATGGCAGAGATGAAAGGAGGCACGGCTCAAGATGACAGAGATGAAAGGAGGCACAGAAAAAGTTTTTTTATTTTTTTTAATTTGTATTTAAGCCCCTCCCTCTACAACCTGAGGAAGGCGGGCTAAATCCATCCTCCTCTTCTTATGAACACAAAAACTAGAACTGCTACAGCCAGGATTCAAACCCCCAATCTTCTGCACATGGATCCTGTGCTGTACCTTCACGCCACCAGGCCTTTCACATTAAATAAATATTTTAGGTGATATTTGACATTAAAGGCAAAGATGGCAGGTTTAAGGTACAAATATTCAAATGTTTTCATATTAATATTAGATTTATTAATGTGGTGTTTATTTTTTTCATCATATTTAAGTGATTTGATTAGTTTTAGATGACCAAAACTATTCAAGTGATTTTCTAATCAAACACACTAGCTGTTATTGGTCTTTACAGTAAAATAATTTCAGTGGCTATAAGGTTGTCAGACAGTGTGGTATTACACCCATACGTAAACCTTTCTCTGATCTGATCTAAGCCAAATAATTCAATCAACTACATTGTTTATTTAACTGATTTAACACAGCATTATGCCTATTTGACTTGACATTTACATTAAATTGATGCCAACCACTTCCATTCAATGTCTTCGTTACAACATAACAACCTCATGTCATACTATGCTATGTTCAATATAACCAGTGGTGGAAGAAGTACTCAGATATTTTTACGCGTTGTGAGCTTGTAGATCGTCTATTTTCAAATAACCTAGGTATAAAATAGGGCTAAAGTGGTGAATGTGTGTTTTATAATATAATAATGTATTTCTGCAAAGTAATTAGTAACTAAAGCTGTAGTAATAATTGCAGTGGAGTAAAAGTACAATATTTGCCTCTGAGATGTAATGGAGTAGAAGTAAAAGTATTGCAAATTGGAAATACTACAGTAAAGTAAAAAATACATAAGTAAAATACATAAACATTTTACTTAAATACAGTACCTGAGTACACGTACTTAGTTACTTTACACCACGGTTCAAAGCATCAATATAGTAAAAACCTCATACATGAATACTGTCAAAAAAACATGAACATGAACCTAACTAACCGTATGTCGTCAAAAACCATGAAAAGGGTTATGATTTCAAGACATCTTTATTGACACAAATGCATATGAATAAACATCTGTCAAAAGGATTTCCATTGTGGTCCGTGTGTGTGTGTGTGTGTGTGTGTGTGTGTGTGTGTGTGTGTGTGTGTGTGTTTTCATCATTATTACAGAAATAATAAATCTATTAATACAATTTCCAATTAACTATACAACTAAAATAACATTAACAATATGGGTGTATAGAACCTGTTTTTAATCTCAAATAGTGTCGTTTCGTGTTGTCTTGGCCTTTGATAACACTCAAGCAGGGTGTGTGGCGTTAGGGCTACATTCTTACCCTCTTAAAAGTATCAATACTGCAATGCAGAAATACTCTGTTACAAGTAATAGTAAGGAATTTAATATTTACTTTAAAAGTACATAGGTGTTGGTATCAAAATGTATTTAAGTACCAAAAGTAGAAAGTATTCATTATGCAGAATGTCCCATTTCACAAGTTTTAAAATGTATAAAAATATTTTGAAGATAGCAGATCTACAAGTTCACAATGCGTCGCATCGCGACGCATTGTGAACTTGTAGATCGGCTATTTTCAAATGGCCGAAATGTATATAGGGCTGAAGTGGTTATGTATGTTTTGTATTAATGATCTAAATCTACAAAGTAACTAGTAACTCTAGTTTTCATATATACTGTAATAGTAAAAGCACAATATTTGCCTCTGAGATGTAGTGGAGTAGAAAGAAAAGTACTGAAAATTGTATATACTCCAGTAAAGTCCAAAATACCTCAAAATTGTACTTAAGTACAGTGCTTGAGTTAATGTACTTAGTTACTTTACACCACTGCCCTCTGGTAGCATTATGACAGGGTGTGGTGTTATATAAGGTGGTGTCAGGGTATATTCCTGTGGTGTTAGGGTTACATTCTTACCCTCTGGGTAGCATTAAACCAGGGTGTGCATGGTCTATGGAAGGTGGAGTTCTCTGCATCAGGATCCTGATCCACTCCCTCAACGATGGATTCACACTGAGGGCAAACACAAAGGTCATAGGTCACAAACCACACACATGGTATTTATTGCATTACATTACAGTCATTTAGCAGACGCTTTTATCCAAAGCGACTTACAATAAGTGCATTCAACATACAGTAGGTAGGCAAGAAAACTACTAATCACCAGAAGCATTAAGTGCATTCTCTTCTAAAACAAGCAACTAAGAGTACACCTAGCGCTAAGGTAAAAGTGCAATATATCAGCTACCTACTTTCTTAAACAGATGAGACAAATAGGAAAATCAAAGAGCAAGAGCTAAAAAAACTAAGTGTATCAAATGAACAAGACCCAATAAAACAAGAGCTCGTACAAATAATTGACAACAAGTAGACAAGGTTAAGAGGAAGGGTCGGGGTTGTGTTTCCTGAAGAGGTGGGTTTTCAGCCTGCGGCGAAAGATGGGCAGTGACTCTGCTGTCCTGACATCAGTAGGGAGTTCATTCCACCACTGTGGGGCCAGAACAGAGAAAAGCCGTGACCGTGTAGATCGGCCAGGACCACTGAGCAGGTGTGGTGTTATATAGGGTGGTGTCAGGGTATATTCTTGTGGTGTTAGGGTTACATTCTTACCCTCTGGTAGCATTAAACCAGGGTGTGCATGGTCTATAGAAGGTGGAGTTCTTTGCATCAGGATCCTGATCCACTCCCTCAACGATGGATTCACACTGAGGGCAAACACAAAGGTCATAGGTCACAAACCACTCATGTGGTATTTATTGCATTACATTACATTACAGTCATTTAGCAGACGCTTTTATCCAAAGCGACTTACAAAAAGTGCATTCAACATAGGTAGGCAAGAAAACTATTAATCACCATATTTCTTTGGCTATTAATAGCAGATCTACAAGCTCGTAGCGCGGCACAGAGTGCCGTGCTACGAGCTTTAAAAATGAAGTACATTCCCACACCCAAAATTTCCTAAACACCTTATATTCAAGCTACTTTTATCCAGTGATCCACAAACCAACCAGAGTAACTGACAAGTCTGCTACATTGATAGATAACATCATAACAAATGAAGTGAATAAAGTCCTCCAGGCAGGTATTGTGTGCACAGACATTAAGGATCATTTCCCCATCTTTCAATTTATCCTCCTTGACAAAATGAATAATCAGTGTGATGGCAATTTTAGCTACCGGAAATATAATGAAAAAAAAATATCAACATTTAAAAATGTACTTGAAACTATATCTTGGGAAAATGTCTACACACAAACCGATGCAAATGGTGCATACCAAGCCTTTATTCAATCTTTTAATCATGTCTTCAACTAATGTTTTCCTCTAACAACTGTGAAAAATGCTAAAAAGCAGGAGCTTTGCAATCCCTGGTTTACCAGCGGATTGCAAAGGTCCTCAAGGAAGAAAAACAGACTCTATAACATGTATATAACTAACCCAACCCCAGAGAACCAAGCCAAATACAAACTATACAGAAATAAATTGAATCACCTCCTCCGAGCAGTAAAAAAAAAAAGCATTACAGTGATAAATTCAAGGCATCCTCCAGTAACATTAAAGAAACATGGACAATCATCAACCAGTTACTCAACCGAAGGAAAGCTAGATCCAAGTTCCCACATCAGTTCCTTGATGGTGGGAAAACCATCACAGACCCCCACGAAATAGCTCAAAAGTCTAATAATTTCTTTATAAATGTCGGTCCCTCTCTCAGTAAAAAAATAGTAAGTACAGATGGAAGTCCCCTGTACTATATCGATGGTTGTTACCCTGTATTTAATAACTTTGAATGCCCTGCCCCACAGGAGATACTTGACATTATATACAAGCTAAAAACAACAGCAGCTGGTCATGACGAAATTAGAACTTCACTCATTAAGGAGGTAAAAACAACTATCATAAATCCACTAACTTTCATGTGTACAATCTCACTGTCAACTGGAGTGGTACCAAATGACCTAAAGATAGCTAAAGTCATCCCTATTTACAAATCAGAGGATCCAAACTACTTTACTAATTATCGCCCTATATCAATATTACCATCTTTTTTTTTTAAATCTAGAAAAGCTTGTTTACAAAAGAATACTCCAGCATATAAACTCAAATAATATACTTTATAATCATCAATATGGCTTTCGTAAAAAACACTCAGCGTACATGGCCTTACTTGACCTCACTGAAAAGATTACAGATGCACTAGATAACAAAGAATATGCACTGGGACTTTTCCTGGACCTTTCGAAAGGTAGGAAGAAATTCAACCCTGAGGAAGCTAAGCTTAGTATTGGTGGTATTGAAATAAGCAGAGTAGCCTCCACCCCATTTTTGGGAATATTAATGATAGATGAAAAATACTGTTGGAAAGAACACATCGACCAGGTAACAAAAAAGGTCTCAAAATCATTGGGGATTCTTAGAAAAATCAGCCCATTCCTAAACAGAGCCTGTCTAAAAACCCTTTACTACAGCCTAGTATATCCTTACCTAACCTACTGTAATATTGTGTGGGCTAGTACCTATCCTTCTTGTCTCCATAAATTATTTATACTACAAAAAAAGGTTCGTCAGATTAGCCACAAATTCTAGTCCACGGGAGCCTTCCTCAACCCTTTTTTACAACACTCAATATACTAACAATCTTTAATATAAATGTACTCCAATCATGTCTATTCGTATATAAAACTAAATACCAATACACCCACCTCCCAAATCATTTCAAATTGTATTTCCAGCCAAATTCCAGCTTTCACCCATATCCCACTAGGCAAGCAAACCAACTGCATGTCCCACTATGTACCACCAGGGGGGAGTTCACCATCAAGTACAAAGGAGTTTCATTATGGAATGCCCATTTCAGTTTGGTGGCTATCACATCCTCCCTACCTACCTATAAAAAAAGCCTAATAAGTAAGTTAAATACCCAAATGGAAAGCTAGACTAGCTTCCAAATCATTTAATCCTTATATTCACATGAATATGTAACAGCATAATTGTTTTGCTTTGTTCAATACTTTTTGTTTTTGTTTTGTTTTGTTCTGTCTCTTCTGCTCAGTCTTGTAATTTTTTATCAGATGTCCTATACCCTTTATCATAGGTATATGTATATACTTTTTATATTTTCTTTTTGTTTTTCTGTTCGTCTTTGTTTTTAATATTAAATAACTCTTATTATATGTAATGTAAACGGTGAGGTTCTCACATAAGCCCCCCAGGGTTTCTTACCTCACCGGCACAACAACTATCACATAATGTTTCCCTCGGAAATAACTAACATGTCCTGTAAATTTATACAAAAAATGTTGTGCAAATAAATCAAATCAAATCAAAAATATTATAGCAACATACACCTTTTTTCAAAATTATTTTTTCCAAATAAATAGCAGATCTACAAGCTCATAGCGTGGCACGCTATGAGCTTGTAGATCTGCTGTTTTTCAATAGCCAAAGTATAAAATAATAGTTAAAGTGGTTACACTGATGCGTTCCCGGTTGTAATGGGTTAAAATGTTCATATATATATACTGTATACTGTTTTTTTTTATCAATAAACAATTTACCTGACTGATCAGATTGTTGCCTATTTGTTTTTAGAGTCGTGTGTGTGTGTATATATAAGCCCCCCCCAGATCCCTAAATGACCCCCCCCCCCCCCCCCCCCCCCCTTTGAGGGGGGCATCTAGGGGACACCCCCCTTTGATCACAGCCAATCATAGGTGGCTTATTGCACATGCTCAGTAACATTACTCGAGATAAGGAGCAGGGGGATATCCCCCCCCCTCCCAAATTGAAGGAGGGCTGAAGGTGTGATTCTCTGGCAGCAGCCCCAGCAGGGGTCACGCATACTTAAGTTGGTACGACACTGGTCTTTGCAGGCTCAGGAAACTTTGAGTTTCATAGCAGATTTTTGGCAGATAAACACATGTATTTTCACTTAAATTACAGATATTTTACATCTGGAATACATAGCAGGAAACCTTGTTTTTTGCACTGTGTTCAGCCCTATTTTATACATAGGCTATTTGAAAATAGCAGATCTACAAGCTCACAACGTGTTGCGACTTTTTTCGCAAATTAATGCCGTACTTAGCCATTCTATGTCACACAAAAGCAGCAAAAACAGCTGATCTACAATCTCAAAACGGAGCTCGTAGTTCGGCTGTTTTTGCTATTTTTGAATTGGAATCCTGATTTTCTTTTTGCTATTTTTGAATGGAATCCTGAAAAGTAACATTTTTATTTAATTTCAAATGCATTTAGTTATACTTAAGTTAACTTTATGAACTTAAATACAAATACATTGGACACAAAATAGACAATAGAACACCAAGGCTCTTGGCCATTGGAACAGAAGCCACCAGGGAGTTGTCTATAGTGGGGCGGCGTGGCACGATATATCAGCCTAATCGTTCCCTTTTGTGATTAAAGCGCCAAATTTGGCAGAATTGTTGATTGATATATTGGGAACAAAACTGGATATTGGGCCATCACGAATTCTCACGCTGGTGGGTGTGGCAGCCATTTTTCAAAATGGCCACCAGTGGTTGATCAAATCTTTCTAGTTTTTGTCCTACTAGGCCGAAATGTTGCTCAAGTATGTGAGTATGAAGGTGTGTGGGTGTGTTCATGTTAATTGCCTAAAAGGGGGCGTTGCAATGGGAGTGGCCTAGATAACAGCAACATTTGGGAGAATTGTTCAAATGGTGATACAAGCGGGACATTTGGTACAAATCATCTTTGGAGATCACGCTTCGATTTAGGAAACCAGGCCACTCATAAATCAAAGATGGCAGCCATTTTTTTTCAAGATGGCCACCAAAAGACTGTATTTTAATTTCTGCATATCTTTACCTATTATTTGAGGTCAATTACCAAATCACCTATTAGCACGACAGGAGTTACCATTTACAGTGACGGTGCCAGCATATGAGTAGCACATAGACTGTAAAAATGTATGGATGTAAGTGACGCCATTGGTTTCTACAGACCGTAAATGAAGCCGATTTTATAACGCATATCATGGTGATTGAAAGAAGACTTGAAACTAGCGACAAAAACCCACCCACTTGAATGGAGAAAAAATCTTTCTGACATCAGCAGGGGTAAAACAGCGAACCTACTGGCCATTCATATGAACTTTTACTTCCTATTTAGACTCTATTTCAAAGCAGGAAGCTGGGCCCTTGGAGCCTGCAGTACTCAAGCATGGCTTGAGTATGGCTTGAGTACTAGGAGCTGGTGTTAGGTGTGAAGATGAAGAATAAGAACAATGCTGTGTGGAGCTCAGGGAGGAGATAAGAAAGGCAGCCAGAGAGAAAGTAGGGAGGAGTACAAAGAGATGAGGGGTAAGGCAGAGAGAAAGGTGGTGAGGGTTAAGGAAAAGAGTATGAGTAGTTGTATGAAAGGTTGGACACCAAGGAGGGAGGACCTGCACATTTTTGGCTAGACAGAGGCACTGAGATGGGTCGGATGAGCAACAGGTTAAGGTGATAAAGGAGGGATGGAAATGTTCTAGCAACCAAAGACAGTGTGTTGAGAAGACGGAAGGATCACTTTGAGGAAACAGATGGAGGAAAGTGTCAGGAGTTTTATTTTAACAGGAGTATACCAGTGAGAGGGAAGATGTATAAGACGGGAGGGGTACCAGCCATGATGCTGTACGGCTTGGAAACGGTGGCACTGACGAAAAGACAGGAGGTGGAGGTGGCAGAATTGAGGATGCTACGATTCTCATTAGGAGTGACTTACAAATAAATGGTAACTCCTGTTTGAAAATGTTCAAAAACATACTATGGGAGTGCTATTTGGTGATCTGGTGATTGACTTCAAATGATTAAAGGCAAAGGTATGCAAAAATGCAAAAACAAATTTTGGCGGCCATCTTGAAAAAAGGCTGCCATCTTTGATTTAAGAGTGGCCTGGTTTCCTAAATCGAAGCGTGATCTCCAAAGATGATTTGTACCAAATTTCCCGCTTGTATCACCATTTGAACAATTCTCCCAAAATATTGCTGTTATCTAGGCCACTCCCATTGCAATGCCCCCTTTTAGACAATTAGCATGAACACACCCACGTCTTCATACTCACATACTTGAGCAACATTTCGGCCTAGTAGGACAAAAATTAGGAAGATTTGATCAACCGCTGGTGGCCATTTTGAAAAATGGCTGCCACGCCCACCAGGGTGAGAATTTGCGATGGCCCAATACCCAGATTTGTTCCCAATGTATCAATGAACACCTCTACCAAATTTGGCGCTTTAATCACAAAAGGGAACGATTGTCGTGCTACGCCGCCCCACTACTATGGAAATAATGAGGTCCTGCATGGAGCAGGACTTACCTGAGAAGAAGAGAAGCTCAGTCTTGTCTGGGTTCAGCTTGAGGAGGTGAGAAGACAAGACATCCACTGAGAGATGTCAGCCAGACATGCAGCGATGCCCTCTTCAACCTGAGTGGCAGGGGGGGGGGGGGGGGGGGGACAGTTGAGTGTTTACCAGTGGTGTAAAGTAACTAAGTACATGTACTCAAGTACTGCACTTAAGTCCAATTTTAAGGTATTTTTACTTTACTGGAGTATGTCCAATTGTCAGTACTTTAACTTCTATCCACTACATCTCAGAAGAAAATATTATACTTTTGCTCCACTACAATTATTTGACAAGTTCAGTTACTACTTTGTGGATTTTGATTATTATTACAAAACATACATTAACCACTTCAGCCCAATATTCATTTCGGCCATTTGAAAATAGCCGCTCTACAAGCATTGTGAACGAAACGAGACATTCTGCATAATGAGTCATTTTACTTTTGGTACTTTAAGTATATTTTGACACCAATACTTTTGCACTTTTACTCAAGTACATTTTTTAATTCCTTACTTTTACTTGTAATTGAGTATTTCTAAGTTGTGGTATTGATACTTTTACTTAAGTAAAGAATTTGAGTATTTTTTCCACCACTGGTGTTTACTACTGTTACAATCAACCAATAGTGAGGAGTATAAGGATCAGATCCTAGATCAGAGTCACGATCATGACATTTCACTTGACAATTCATTGTCATACAAATAATTGAACAATTGGTATCAGTCAGTGTCAGTCATTTCTTTGCAAGCTATTTGGCATATCGATTTTTGTTTATAAAGCCTGAAAGCTAAACAGAAATGTAATTTATATACTGTATGCCAATGTTCAAAGGAAAAAGACAATACAATTAATGTAATTGTATTTATCTTTGAACATAGAAGTAACATAATATAAATGACATTTCCATTTAGCTTTTAGGCTTTGCAGACAGAAATTGCATAATGGCAAATAACTTAAATATACACAGAAATGACTGACAATGACTGATACCAACAATCAAATTAAATAATACACTACGGCCAAAATAGCCCATATTTAATCATTTTACATTATTATTATTATTATTATTATTATTATCATTTGTTAATTAGTGGAAATAGTCGAACACTGTTATAGTTTCTGAAGCACACTATCCAAAACACCACAACACTATTAAAGTTCCTGAAGCACACTATCCAAAACACCACAACACTATTAAAGTTACTGAAGCACACTATCCAAAACACCACAACACTATTAAAGTTTCTAGCCCTAGAATGGCTGTGATATTACATACATTCCATGTGTTCCATATACACAGCCATAGATCACTCTTATGCCCTCCTGTGGCGGTGAAATGTATCACAGCCTTCTAAGGCTATTAAAGGTCCTTAATGTACCTGTCATCATTACAGTTCTCAGATAGCATCCATACTCACTCAGAAACGTGTTGAAATGTCTCACACACTCTCTTCTCCTCCAGCCTAGTGTGTTAGTTGACCAGCCAGTCCATCTTGTAGTTATTAAGTCAGCTGGTTATGGTAGAAATACAGAGTGAAAGCCCAGCTCCAAACAAACACACACACACACACACACACACACACACACACACACACACACACACACACACACACACACACACACACACACACACACACACACACACACACACACACACACACACACACACACACACACACACATGCTGATATATACACACTGATATTAATCTCTAGCTCTTAATTTGGTGACATATACCAGATTATTTAATGTATATGTTTGTTTTCACCTGTTTCTCTCTCTGACTGTCTCACTTCCTGCTTTGTTAGTCCCACCCTCTGTCAGAACCTGCTATATTGACTAGAGTTGATTGACACCTGGATAACCAATGACATTGCTTCCATGAGCTTGGTATCTGACCAAGTGCCTGCATGTCTGCTGCCCCCTAGTGGACCTGGTGCTTTAGACAACTGTTTAGTGCAGCTGTCAGTGAAATGACAAACCTGGGTTCAAATCTCCTTCTGGGCACTTGTCTTTGACGTTTGATGCTCTCAAGGTTTGAGTTAAAACAACACTCTTTCTTTTAAACTACATTTGAAATATTTTAAAAAAAGTGAATGTGTCAAATGTAGCTTGTCAATCGGCTAAACATATGGAATAATCTTCACTGGCACAAAATATTTACAGATGGGGATCCGTGGCCAAATACACATTAATTTGGGGATTTTACCCCCATTTGACCCCCTTGATGCTGAGTGGCAAGAAGGGAAGCACTGGGTTCCCTTTATATAGTCTTTGGTGTGACCCAGACAGGGAGTCAAACCCCAATCTTCAAATTTCAGGGCAAATACCTGAACCATAAGGCCACTGAAACTGACAAACAACAAGAACAAGATATTACTTCTATATCAGAATGGAGATTAGGGGAGACCGGGGACAAAAGTAACAGGGGGCAAAAGTAACACACTCAAAATTTCTAATTAGGAACAAGCTAGAGGGGTCCTATGGAAGGATAGAATGATAATTTCATCTCAGCAGAAGTTTTCAACAAAAAAATGATTTTGAGGTGTAAACGTACATGTTTGAGTGTACAGTATTTTCCTTCTGCTGTCTAAAGATAAGATGTCAGCTGATTTAAACTTAGATTAATTGTATCTCTATGTTATTGGTCACAAATTAACATCAGCAGCCTATGCTAGTATAGGTGTTTCTAGCTAGAATATGGGATTTTATCATGGTTGACCCATCGGGGGCAATTGTAACAAAGTGACCGGGGTCAATTGTAACAATGTGTTTTCAATGCAAGCAGATTTTGTGTCTGGGATTACATACTTTTCTGTTAGTAAATTAACATATTTCACTAAATGTCACTACATTTCAAAGTAAAAATACATTCAAATAAAAAAATGACATACATTTGAAAAAACAAAATTGAAAAATAAATAATTTGAATGAAAATACAAAATAATTGTAATTATGTATATAAAAATCACACCCTGTGTGAAGGAAGCGGTGCCTTTGGGGCGGGGCTTCACTCATTTCAGTTCGTCCCTATTGGTGGTTTTAGTCCATGTCCAAAATTTGTACTCCGTAGCATGCTGCGAACTTGAATTATGGCTGTTTAAAGGCCAGCCAATGGGAAGACAGAGGGGGCGGGGCTTGAGCAATTCATGCTCGGCCCGTATTGGTGGTCTAAGTCCACATACCAAATTTGGACTTGGTGGCATGCTGCAAACTGGAGTTATAGCTGTTTAAAATCCCGTGCTCATCCCGTGCTCATACGGGCGGACGTCCCTGGGGGTCCCTGGACCCCTCTTTGATAACCGGTGGCACGTGTGGCAAATGAGAGGAGAGATGGCATAGGCAATCTCCAAGTCCGTGTGTGTGTGTGTGCGTGTGTTTGTATGTGTTGCTTCTTTGCCGTGCTCATCCCGGGCTCATACGGACACACAGACGGACACACAGACGGACACACAGACGGACAGACACACAGACACACAGACACCGAGTCAAAGCCACGTATAGAGCGGTTGGCACCGCTAAAAATTACTTAGTGATGTGCTTTTATTTGAGATAAAGTGTGTTAATATGACTTATTTTTACAGTGTTACAACTGCCCCCGTCCCGGGGACAATCGTAACACTGTGACTCATTGCATTCAAATTAATATTTTAGTCTTGTCCTTATTAGTGAAAGCTTAAAATGGTATTATTAATTAGGGCACATATATATGTTTCTTATAGCAAAAGATGACTAGGATATTTCAAGTAGTCTGTGAATTATGAAGGCAAATACAAAAAGTGTTACTTTCGTCCCCGGTCTCCCTACTCACTGATTTACCTTCTATGTTGAGGAGAATATTCCACCAGCTGTGTCCTTGGACAATGTCGGCTGGTTGTAGAATAAAATTGTTCCAATAGATGTTAAATCTCAGTTGTGTCTTAATGAACCCTGATCATCAGGTGTATCTAGTAGATTCAGTGATGTTTGCTGTGGATCTTCATCTTTTGACCTGTCACCACCTCTCCCTCCAACCTCAAGTATGATCTAAAACATCTCATCAGCCTGGTGGTACGAGAATAAAGGTGAGGTTACACAAGTTGAAGGGTGGGAGGTTTGAGTCTTGGTCTTGATGAATGTTTGACCAAGACTCAAATCTCCTCCCTGAGGTAGTAGGAGATTCATTTTCTATAAAAGAAAATAATTTAATTTTAACCAATGTGTCTTTTTCCCCCCTCTTCGTTTACCAACTCTCAGGATCATCCTCTGTTCACCTCAGGGACCTTCTTTTTCAACAGTGTTCCAGAATCTCTTTCATATTGAGGCCTTTGTATGTTCATCTCTTTCACAACGACTGTTCTGCAGTGGTGGAAAAAGTTCTCAAATGTTTTACTTAAGTAAAAGTATCAATACTGCAAAGTAAAAGTCCGGAATTAAATATTTACTTGAGTGAAAGTACAAACGTATTGGTATCAAAAGTAGGCAGAAATAGGCTTATTCTGACCATGAAGACAGGTCAGTATACAGCAGAAATAGCCTTATTCTGGCCATGTCTTAACAGGTCAATATACAGCAGAAATAGGCAAACAATGGGCAAAAATATATGAACATTCGATGGAAATATGTGAACCTTTGACACTCAGCCTGAAATTTCATTTAGCTTCACTCCATTATTCAGTCTGAAATCCATCTCATTGCAGCATCAGTATAGGCACGGCTTGACCCTGCATGGGTATCTATGTGTATATATTTAGTGTGTGTGTGTGTGTGTGTGTGTGTGTGTGTGTGTGTGTGTGTGTGTGTGTGTGTGCTCGTCCATCATCCTCTGTGTGGATCTCGATGGATCTCATGGATCTTGTCTCATCAGAAACCCTCAGTGGTTTCTGATGAGTCTCCCTTTGACTGTCCATATGCACACACACACACACACACACACACACACACACACACACACACACACACACACACACACACACACACACAGACACACAGACAGACAGACAGACAGACAGACAGACAGACAGACAGAGACAGAGAGACAGATAATAGAGAGAAACACACACACTCTCTCTCTCACACACGCACGCACGCACGCACGCACGCATGTAGCAATGAAGACGGTTGGAGTTGGTGAGTGTCTCATCTTGTATGGTGGGACAGTCTTTGTCGCACGACAGACGGTTGGAGTGGGTGAGTATCGCTTCTCTTATGCTGAGACAGTCTTTGTTGCACTAAAGACGGTTGGAGTGGGTGAGTGTCGCTTCTCTTATGCTGGGACAGTCTTTGTTGCAATGAAGACGTTTGAGTGGGTGAGTGTCTCATCTCTTATGCTGGGACAGTCTTTGTTGCAATGAAGACGGTTGGAGTGGGTGAGCGTCTCATCTCTTATGCTGGGACAGTCTTTGTTGCACTGAAGACGGTTGGAGTGGGTGAGTGTCTCATCTCTTATGCTGAGACAGTCTTTGTTGCAATGAAGACGGTTTGAGTGGGTGAGCGTCTCATCTCTTATGCTGGGACAGTCTTTGTTGCACTGAAGACGGTTGGAGTGGGTGAGCGTCTCATCTCTTATGCTGGGACGGTCTTTGTTGTAACAAAGACTGTTACAGCATAAGAGATGAAACATTCACCCACTGGTCATTGGTCATTCGTCCCTGTGTTCCCATTGGCTGAGGGGTTTTATGTAAATATCTCTGGTTCCGAGTGTCCTAGAGGGCCCAAACTTGGTGGGGGGTCTAAGTGGACCAATGAGAATGGACTGCCACTGCATGGAGGCCACACCCCCTCTGTGTTCCCATTGGCTGAGGGGTTTTATGTAAATATCTCCGGTTCTGAGTGTCTTACGAGGCCCAAACTTGGTGGGGGGTCTAAGTGGACCAATGATAATTGACTGCCACTGGAGGCCACGCCCCTCTGTGTTCCTATTGGCAGAGGGGTTTTATGTAATTATCTCCAGTTCTGAACGTCCTATGGATCCCAAACTTGGTGGGAGGTCTTAGTGGACTAATGGGAATAGACTGCCACTGAAGGCCACGCCCCCTGTTCTCCTATTGGCTGAGGGGTTTTATGTCAATATCTCCAGTTCTGAGCGTCCTATGGGTCCCAAACTTGGTGGGAGGTCTGAGTGGACTAATGGGAATAGACTGGTATTAGAGGCCACGCCCCCTCTGTGTTCCCATTGGTTGAGGGGTCTTATGTAAATATCTCCGGTTCTAAGTGTCCTACGAGGCCCAAACTTGGTGGGGGGTCTTAGAGGACCAATGATAATTGACTGCCACTGGAGGCCACGCCCCTCTGTGTTCCTATTGGCTGAGGGGTTTTATGTAAATATCTCCAGTTCTGAGCATCCTATGGGTCCCAAACTTGGTGGGAGGTCTTAGTGGACTAATGGGAATAGAATGACTCTGGAGGCCACGCCCCCTCTGTGCTCCTATTGGCTTAGGGGTTTTATGTAAATATCTCTAGTTCTGAAGTTCTATTGCGTTTTTAATGTATTTCATTGTTGTATTTATTTACTTATTTTTGGACCTATGGCCAAATACATGTCAATTTGGGGTCCTTGTCCAGGGTACAGTAGATACAGTAGTGGAGTGAAAAGTAAAACATTTGTTTTTGAAATGTAGTAGAGTATACAGAAAATGAAATACTCAAATAAAGTACAGATAGTCCAAAAATGTACTTAAGTACAGTACTCAAGTAAATGTACTTAGTATACTGTCCACTACTGTTCATTACTGTATAGTTCCTAACATTACTATAGTATTTACCAAGAGCTCAATTATTTTGTTTTTACTTTCTCAACATTATAGCACTGCAGCAATAACAAAGAAAGTTAAATCATAATAATTTAGTTCCAACTGTGAGCGGGGGCGTCAAATCTAAGGTATTTATAAAGCACATTTAAAAACAACTTGTTGATCAAAGTGCAGAACAATATAAACAATGATAAATACAACTCAGAGGCAAAAATAGACAATTGGTAATAAAACACAAACAAACCTTTATTAAAAACTAGAAACAAACCACATTGACCATTATTAAAAACAATAAAAACAACCGTATCAGGAGGATTCAAATGCTTGTGAATGTGTATATATGTAAGCTTTATTTGACCAGGAGAGGCACCTTAAGGTTCCCGACCTCTTTTGAAAGTGAGACCTGGCCAAGTCAAGGCCAAAGCTGTATAGAAGTAACACCAGAAACAGACATAAACAAATAAGATAAAATACAAATAAAACTAAAAAAAGTGCTCCTCGGAGCACAAGTCTCCGCCAGCAGACTTGTGTTGGGAATGTTGGGAATGTTCTAATTCTTATGTTCTAATTAGAACATGTTACTGTGTCTTAGTAACATGACACAAGTGTCCTATCCGTGTCCTATCCGTCTGTTTTATCCAAACCTTAGTTGGATAAAACTGGTATCCCCACCTGGAGTTACTGTATAACTGTCCTATCCGTCCTGTCTGTATAAGTGTCCTATCCGTCCTGTCTGTATAAGTGTCCTATCCGTCCTGTCTGTATAAGTGTCCTATCCGTCCTGTCTATGTAAGTGTCCTATCCGTCCTGTCTGTGTAAGTGTCCTATCTGTCCTGTCTGTGTAAGTGTCCTATCCAATTGTTACAGTATCCGACATTTCTCAGCCATTTCGTGATTATTCCTGTCTTACCTCACTTTGAAAGAGGCAAAGACTCTTTCAAAGTGACACATGTATTTATAGCCCGTTATATGTCACTAGCCAATCAGATCACACTATTTCACCGTATTGTCAAGTGTCACGTGAGGCTCGACCAATGTTTGCTTGGCTGACGGAAAGTGAAAACAAACTCTCCTGGCGGAGACAACAAAATTAACAGTTCCACAGTTTATGGGCTGCGACAACAAGGTCAGCCCTGAACCTGAGTTTAGTCAAAGATGGTCTACGCCGGCCTATTGGGTAGGGTGACCATATTCTGAATTCCCAAAAAGAGGACGCAGCGCGCGTGCATGCGCTTTCATTGTTGCTAAGATACGTCCCCCCCCTACTGATACACAGATACAGTACACGCTACCCAAACGCTCAAAACCCCGGACATTTGAAGGATTTTATAAAAGACCCCCGGACAGGCTGGACAGGCCCCCAAAAGAGGACATGTCTGGGTAAAACAAGAGGACGTATGGTCACCCTGCTATTGGGACAGAGAAAGGTCAATAACAAAGTAGATTTCCTCCATTTTTTCCCTCTTCCATTTTAGTGTCAGAATGTTGGGAGAACTATGTGGCTTGTGAAGAATGGGTCCAATATTTTGTTCAGTGACCATGGAGCAAAATAATCGTTCAGAAGCTGTGTTCACGTTCACTATCCCATTGGAATTAATGGCCTCCAGCCTGCTCCCGGTCTCCTAAAAAGGTGACCGCCTACGTCACACACGTATGTCTTTGGTTGATGGACAGCTAGTAGCCCCGCCCCCAAGACAGCAGACCCTGAGGGGCCTGGGCAGTAAGGAGAGGTTAAAAGGTCACCGATGTAGGAGAAGGGGGGTGGGGACTGTTTAGCAGCAGATAGCAGGGTGTCTGATAATCGAGGTCTGACCTGCACATGAGACTAAATGCACAGTGGACTATGACATGTTTTTATATCTTTAAACCAGGGGTCTTCAACAGGGGGTCTGGGACCCCTAGGGGGTCCTCAGAGTTACTACAGGGGGTCCGCCAAATCTTTGTGTGATAGGATTTTTTTTTACATTAACCACTTGAACCCTAGCATTCCTTTTCTGAGGAGAACTTTAGCCAAAAAAAGCAGATCTACAAGCTCACAACGCCTCGCGCTGCAAGGCGTTGTGAGCTTGTAGATTGGCTATTTTTGGCAAAGAGGCTATAGGTGTAGAGGGAAAAAAGAGCAGACCTAATTTTAAAAATATATAGTTACATAGAGGGGGTCCCTGCTTCATCTCTCTCTCAGCTAGGGGGTCCCTGGCCTGAAAACGACCCCTGCTTTAAACTATTCACACTATTGTTTGTTTTTTTAAAGATTTTTGTATGGATTTTTCTGCCTTTATTTGATAGTATACAGTAGACTGTCAGGAAATGGGGAGAGAGAGAGATGGGGAGTGACACGCAGCAAAGGTCATCGGGAATGGGATTCAAACCCGCAACACACAGTGCCCGGACCGCTGCGCCAGCCGTCCGGGGCCCACACTATTCTAAGCATGCACCATATTTATATATCAGGAATATGTGACATTGCTGACATGCTTTCCTAGTTTTCTTTCTACCTCTATCATTTGGTTTCGTTAAAAAAAAAGTTTGTACGACGATGAATTTCACCCGCTTTCTTTTTACACCCGTAAACCTGTGATGTGACGATAAAGCTGAGGTTGAAAGGTCACAGTCCAGAGGTCAGAATTCAAAGGCACAGCACAGGTGACACCTGTAAAGAAAATAACACATTAAAGCAGGGGTCTTCAACGTTTTCAGGCCTAGGACCCCCTAGCTGAGAAAAAGATGGAAGCAGGGACCCCCTCTAGATTGCATAAAATGGTGTTTTTTTTTACTTGGTCTGCTCTTTTTTCCCCTCTAAACCTACACCTCTTTGCTAAAAATACAACGCCTCGTTTCCATGTTCATTATCAAAAATAGTGGAAATAGCAGATCTACAAGCTCAAAA
This sequence comes from Gymnoscopelus microlampas, assembly GCF_963454915.1. Lineage (NCBI taxonomy): Eukaryota > Metazoa > Chordata > Actinopteri > Myctophiformes > Myctophidae > Gymnoscopelus > Gymnoscopelus microlampas. Next base: position 38,423,135 of record NC_139959.1, on the reverse strand, counting down.
CGGGTCGCTTTTTGTCATATCTGCCCTGTGCAACTTTAGTTTACAGAGCCCTAAAAGCCAAACAGGAATGTATTTTTTTATTCATAATAAATGTTCCAATGTTCAACAACAGAAACAACAGAAATTGTTAATCATAGTTATTCGTCAAGTAAAATGTCATAATCATGACAGGCCTACAACTGGGCTAAATAAATGGAGAAATGATGATAATATTGTGGAAAGTCCACCTACCAGTGGTTGAGTAACACTAGAAGACAGTGGTGTAAAGTAACGAAGTACATTTACTCAAGTGCTATATTTCAGTACAATTTTGAGGCATTTTTTTACTGGAGTATTTCCAATTGTCAGTACTTTTACTTCTACTCCACTACATCTCAGAGACAAATATTGTACCTTTACTCCACTACAATTATTTGAAAACTTTAGTTACTAGTTACTTTGCAGATTTTGATTATCATTACAAAAACATACATTTACCACTTCAGCCCTATATACATTTCGGCCATTTGAAAATAGCAGATCTACAAGCTCACAATGTGTCGCGATGTGAGGCATTGTGAGCTTGTAGATCTGCTATTTTCAAAAGATTTTTTATACATTTGAAAACTTTAGCATATTGAGTACTTTTACTTTTGGTATTTTAAGTATATTGTTATACCAATACTTCTGTACTTTTACTCAAGAATGATTTTAATTCCAGACGTTTACTTGTAACAGAGTATTTCTTCATTGCAGTATTGATACTTTTACTTGAGTAAAAAATGTGAGTACTTTTTCCACCACTGCTAGAAGACACAATGACAGTCCACTTACCAGTGGTTGAGTAACACTAGAAGTGGGTTGTTGGATGGAGGAAGACTGGAAGACCAGACGCTGAACTGGACTGTACTGGACCAGGAGCCTGGAACTGGAAGATCAAACAATCCTTATCAGTATTGATTGACTGATTGATAGATCGATTGATTCATTAATCTTATTGACCAAGAAAAGCATATCCATGACCATATACACACATATTTGTACATTATCTGTCCAAAGGATAAAACACAAAAAAGTCAGAGAGCTCATTTCCATTGTTGTACTTTGAGTGCATGTGTGTGTAAACTGAGGCTCCTATTCAGCGTGCACTTTGAGCAAACCGCTAGTTTCGGAGTGCGCACTAGGCAAGAGGCGTTGCCCCGCAAAATTTGGTATTCTGTGGTACTCCCCCGCCCCGCAAAACACCTGCGCTCCCCGTTACATTATGCATAGGTGTGGTTTGGGCGTTACAATGATAAAACCAATCACCGTGCCAGAAGCCATTGCCTTTAAGAGAAGACTGCGCTAGCCGTCATCCGCCGTCATCCCCGATCCAATATATGCTCTAGCCTATCTCCCCCTCTGCACTGTTGCCTGGTCTGATTATTATAAGCCACATTGGGCTTGTTTTCCTTCTTTTTTATTTTATTTATCCAAATACATTTTTATATTAATTTGTAGCCTATTGAGTTAACAATAAGCGTGTCATATTAGTCAGATCCGGAATAGTATTATGAAACTTAAAGCCATTTAAAATATTTATACTATTGGTACACACCGGCTGCTCCCAAATAATTAATTACATCATGTTGCCACAACGCTCCTACAGGCACCCATGGACCTCCAGCTGGTCGACCACAGGGCTGGGCGGTGGTACACTGACATACAGTAGCACATGGGTATAATAAATGGAACAGTTTTAGGAAAGGTCTATATGTACTCACTTTGGCTGTTATTGTTCTATTTCCACCATTCTAATGGATTCCAGGGGTGTGTAAACAGGGGTGTGAAGTTGCTCCATAGTTTCCTCTGAAGTGACGCAGTTAAAGTTAACTTATACATCCATATTGTCCCCGTTATCTTTCATCATCCACCTTTGTTCAGTAATCCCGAACAGAGCTTTAAGTTTACATCAATCATATCCTCTCAAACCCAGACACATTGCTGCGATCCGCGGTTTGGGTGGGTTCGGGTCAATCAAATATAGTTATTAATTAATATCGGATAAACCGCGGGTGAAATATTGCGGTAAATAAATTAATGACATCTAATAGCCTATATCTATCCATAAAATAGGTAAATCTCTGCGTGCTTGTGTCTGTGTGAGTGTGTAGAGCAGTGTGCGATGCGATGACAAAATGCGTCTTTTTTTCTTTTTTTTTAACCGGTGCTATAGCAGTGTGCTCTGTATGTTGGATGCCGCATGTATGTTGGATGCAGTGGTGGAAAAATAACTCAAATTCTTTACTTAAGTAAAAGTACCGATACTGCAATATAGAAATACTCTGTTACAAGTAAAAGTCCAGAATTCAAAATTTACTTGAGTAAAAGTACAAAAGTATTGGCATCAAAATGTACTTAAAGTATCAAAAGTAAAAGTACTAAAATATTTGAAAATATCTACAAGCTCTCAACGCGTTGCGATGCCACCATTGAGAGCTTGTAGATCGGCTATTTTCAAATAGCCTATAAAATAGGGCTAAAGTGGTTAATGTATGTTTCATAATATAATCATTTATATTTGAAAAGTAACTAGTAACTAAAGTTTTCAAATAAATGTAGTGAAGTAAAAGTACAATATTTGCCTCTGAGATGTAGTGGATTAGGCCTAGAAGTACAAGTATTGGAAATTGGAAATACTCAAGTAAAGTACAAATACCTCAAAATTGTACTTAAGTACAGTACTTAATTAAATGTACTTAGTTACTTTCCACCACTGGTTGGATGCCTGTATGTTCGATGCCGCACAGAACGTTCAGCGCAGCATCGCTTTAAAAAAAAGAAAAAAGACGCACTGACATTTCCATAGGCGAAATCAATGCATTTTGTGCTCGCATCGCACAACTAATACTAACGGGGAATACCAGAAAATAATAATATTTTGACATACGGGAAAAACGGTTAGTGAGGATGCGGATTTTAAAATTGGATAATATAATTATTGTGGTTGGATAACGGGTGGATAATTAATTTGTACATTTGGATTCGGGGGACGCGAGAGGCCATCCGCGCATCTCTACTACCTACCCAAAATAACAGACATACAAGCTATCAACACGCTGCGTCATGTCGTGTCAACAGCTTACAGATCTGTTATTTTGGACAGCTTATAACAATGAGGCGCGCGCGCGCCACGGAGTAGCCTATAACACTAAACCAAAAATATTACATTACATGGTCAACAATAGACATGTAACTTGCTTGGAGCTTTTAATGCAGTGGTTCTCAACCTGTGGGTCGACACCACAATGGAGCACCCAACGCCTGGTGAGCTTGTAGATCTGCTATTTTCACAATATTTATCTGTGGGACCGAGTCAAACAAAATGGGGGGGTCCCCAGTTCAAATATGGTTATTTTGGGGGGTCGATGGACCTGAAAAGATTGAGAACCTTTAACAGTAAACATGAACGTAGCGTTTACGTGGGGAATATAATAATAATATAATATATATAATATATAATATAATTCACCCGCAGCATGGGTTTAACGACACAGCAGCCAAAATGAAAATCACACTAGATGATCCGATCATCTTATAACAAATGTAAGTGCTTAAGATTTTAGCCCAAACCCAACGGGACCCGACCCGGCCGGTCGGCACCGGCTGGGCCGGGTCGACGTTTTTTTAAATACTATTCTTACACAGCTGCAAAGCAGCTAATAATCACCATAGCGCAAAAGTAGGTCAAATCAATCAATCCGCAAGCTGTGGAATGAGTCCTGTTCTTAACGAATTACCAAGATTTAATGTGAAAAAAGGCTGCAGCAATTAAGCTTCTTTAGAAAAATAACTGACGGGCTGGGCTGGGTCTAATTTGTCAATTATTATTCGAGCCGGGCTAAAATATTTAGGGGATAATTATGAAAGCTCTAGTTAGTAGTTTGAAGTGCTCATGTGGCCTTAGTTGCTTCTTTTTGTTTTCATAGACCTGCGTTGCTTATTTCTCGCCAAGGCTACATGGCAACATGGCTCAATGTCCAACGCACAAAGCCATTGCAGTGTCTGTGTGCACTTGGCGGGTGGTTTCAGAAACGGGCGGGTGCTTTTAGAATGCACTATCCCCCCCCCCAAAGACGTACCCATGTGTGTCTGCAGAATGGCAATGTGGGGGAGATAGCAACAACACGCCCACGGGCACACCTCCACGCGCAACTAACGGCGTCGGCATAATGGGGGACGGGGAGCGCAGGTGCTAGCAGGTGCTAGAATAACATATAGGGGGTGCGCAGCTCCAATTCTCCCTATTTAACGGTAGTAGGGGCGGGCACGTGGTCCTGAATAGGACCCTGAGTGCCTTTTGGGGGGGGGGGGGGGGTATTAACAGAGACATAAAGGTGTAGTGTGATGTTCTCTCCTCCACTCTGAGGTAATAAGACGAGCAGGGAAAAGATGTGTTCTGAAAAAAGATGTGTGTGTGGAGCTAAAGGATCAACCTAATCAGTTTTTTTTCGAGGTCTGTTGCTTCTTTTTTTAAGGATCTTTGGGGTTCTAGTGTACCAGGAAGTAGAGTTCTCAAATTCTGCCCGAAACCGACCCTACCCGGGCCGAGCCTCGGGTTCCATAAACAAAAGAAAAAACACATATATATATTTTTTTTCCCCCCCCGGGTTTTTTCAGGTTTTCGGGCCAAACAATATGGTAATTCTTCAGTTAGGGCCGGGCCTTCATTTTCCACACCAGTTGAGAACTCTTCCAGGAAGTGCAGGCGTAATCAAAATGGCATTGAACAAGTTTCCCTGACGCTATTTCAAGAGCACTGGACAAAGACATTTTAGGTGGATCAATGATGGTGTATAAGCACCCACCAGTGGTTGGTAGTCAGTGGGTGCAGGTTTTTTGGGGTAGAGTGGGGTTGGACCTTGTGATGAACCTTCAGGAACAGACATGGCCTGTAAGATGAAACAATCCTAATCAATCCTCATAAGTCAGGGTATAAATGAAAACTTTGAGGTGGACAAAATGATTATTTATAAAGCCCCTACAGTACCAGTAGTTGGTGGTCAGTGGATGAAATGATGCCGTTAATCAATCAGGGAATGCATCTCTGTCATTTTTGATTTCTTCGGCTATTCAAATATAGCAGATATACAAGCTCATAGCGCGGCACCGAGTGCCGCACTATGAGCGGTGTCCCCCAAAGCTTGTATATCTGCTATTTTTGAAAAGTCTTGAAAATGTGTGCAAATCTTTTAACAAAAGATTTTGAGATGAGATGGGGGTCCGCGGCCAAATACACATCTAAAACAAAATTTGAAATCCTAACTGTATGTTGCTATATCAGTGGTGCTCCAACTTTTCCATGTCTAGGACCCCCAAAATGATATGTATTTGGCCGTGGACCCCCATCTCAAAACATGTTGTTCCAGGGACCCCACAGAAGCAGAGATCCGAGTTAAAAATGTTCGCTTTAAATATCTATATATTCAAAGATTTGCACAAATGTTCCACGATTTTTCAAAAAAATTGCAGATCTGTTATTTTTGAATAGTCAAAGAAATCTTAAAATAACAGAGATGCGTTCCCGGTCTTAACCCAAGACCTGGAACGCATCTGTGTCACTTTAGATTTCTTTGGCTATTTGTGAAAAATCTTGAAAAAAAAAAGTTTTCGATTTTTTTTTCAAAAAACTGTTAGGATTTAGGAAACATTTTTTAAGAATCACCTCAGGTGTTAATGGGTTAATGGGTTAAAGCACCTACCAGTGGTTGGTGGCGAGAGGATCCAGGCTCGTTGGGGGACAGTGGGGCAGAAGGGTACGTTGGTCCATGAGATGAACCAGGATGAGCTGCAGTGGAAGGTTGAGCGGTGTAGCGCTGGAATTGAAGCAAGGATGATGAAATGACATGAAAAACACAGAGCTAGTTCCCTTACGTCCCATAGGCTGGAGGGACAGGAGCCTGTAAGGCCGGGCGATATGACTTCTAATCAATATCATAATCATTTCAAACTTTTTCTTCAATTACAATTAAGTGTAACCACTTAAACCATTATTTTATACTTTGGCTATTAAAAAATAGCAGATATACTGCTATTTTTGAAAGATCTTGAAAATGTGTGCAAATCTTTGAATATTTATATATTTTAAAGCAAACATTTTTTACTAAAATCTTTGCTTCTAGGGGGTCCCTGGAACAAAATATCTTCAAATGGGGGTCCGTGGCCAAATACGTATCATTTTGGGGGTCCTTTGACATGAAAAAGTTTGAGCAGATTATAGCAACATAAGACATTTTGTAGAATCGTACCTCAGGTCTTAATGGGTTAATTGAAAGATTTTACTTTTTAAAAATACAATATTGTGAAAATAAGAAGCTGTGAGCTTGTAGATCGGCTATTTTCGCTATTTGTGTACGTCAAAGTTGTATAACAAAGTATAATATAATACAGGGTTATGTGGTTAATCAGACTAATCAATGTATTCGATTATAAAAATATACATACTTTTTCATCCCCTGCTGCTAGAATATTCGATTAACTCACACGAGCAAGATTAAGTGGCTAATTGGTTCTAAACATCGGTTTAGTTATATCTCGAGGGTTTTCTTGGTACTTACATCAGTTAAAGATACAGCTTCTACTGCATTGAGAGGAACAGCGTTGTTCTGTCTGCTTATCTTCTTGTGCCTCCACACACACGCACAGATGATCACCAGCACCAATAATACGGCAACCACGGCAATGGCAACGGTGATGTAAGTGCTATCATCAATACCCCAAGACCCCGATATATATGAGTCTGTAAGAACAACAAGAAGATGACAATGTTACGAGAGGAATACAATATACACTTAACCCATTAAGACCTGGAACGCATCTGTGTCACTTTATAGATTTCTTTGGCTATTCAAAAATAGCAGATCTACAAGCTCATAGCGCGGCACCGAGTGCCGCGCTATGAGCTTGTAGATCTGCTATTTTTGAAAAATCTTGAATTCTTTTTTGTTAGATTTTTTTTCAAAAAAACTGTTAGGATTTAGAAAACATTTTTTATGCAGAGCGATTTACAACAAGCAAGGTAAACATAATACATCAAATTCAGAGAGACAGTGTAGTGCCTCAGTAAGCTATAGGATCACAGGTAAACCAAGAACCTAGCATCAGTCTAAACAATATACTATCAAAAATAATAATCTGTACACTGAAACTACCTAAACGATTAACCTATCTGTCTAAATAACATGGAAGAAGAGCCACGTGTGAGGGACATGATGTTAGCCACTTAAAAGGCACAGTTCACCCCCAAAATGCCTTTTTTTCCTATCGATTAGTCACCCCATGGAGACTTGAATTCATGGATATTTTTTTGTTTTTGTCGCATTCCTATAAGCCAATAATTTGATGACCGGCAGCGGTTCCGGTAGGAGACACTAAGAGTCTCCTTTGTATCTCCTACCGTAACCGCTGCCTACCGGTCCGCTGGTCATCAAATTGTTGGCTTAGGAATGAGACAAAAACCAAAAAATATCCATGAATTCAAAGTCTCCATGGGGTGACTAATTGATAATAGATTGTTTGGGTGAACTATCCCTTTAAGCAAGACATCTTGTAGGACAAACAGCTATTTTGGAAAGTTTTTGAAAAAGGAATCAAACAATCCAGAAAAGCTGAGAACCACTGCCCTGAGCCTATAAGCCATTGGTTCTCAAAGTGGGGTCCGGGGACCCCCAGGGGTACTTGAGGGGGTTCCAGGGGGTCCCCAGCTAAATGATGGATAGGAACCAAATGGACCCTTATGGGTCTGTAACTCTAACGGGTCCATTTGGTTCCATTTGTACACTCTCAGAGTTAAATTAACATTGATTTTACAATATAAATTTGGGTCCCAGAGATAGAAATGCCATTACATGGGGGTCCGTAGCCCTAATTCATGTCAAACTGGGGGTCCTTGAAATTAAAATGGTTGAGAATCACTGCTAGAGCTGTAAAAGATCTTCTCTTATGGGGGTCCCTGGCATATCTTTTGAAATGGGGGTCCGCGGGCTAATAAGTGTCAGTTTGGGGGTCCTTGACATGAAAAAGTTTGAGAACCACTGCTATAAGCCACCTATAAGGCCATGATGTGTAGCAGCATCACTCACCATCACCATCACCGTGTACGTCCAGCTCCGCCACCAGAGCCAGGCGGCCCCGCTGGTCGCTGATCTCAAAGCGACCGGCGTCAGACGGCTGGACGTCCTTGATCCTGACCTGCAGCAGTCTGTTTGGTATCGTGTGCCTCGACATTCTGCCATCGAAAACGCGCTGCCATCCGTCTTCCAGCCAGCCGTCCTTCATCAACAGCACCTCCCAGCCTCCAGTTGAGAAGTAGCGCATGTCCAACACGTTAGGGTCCACTTCAAATCTGATTTCAAACTCCTCGCCCTGAAGTTTGTCAAAATATAGGTGCAGCGCTGTATGCGAGACAGAAGAGATTATATGCGTTAAAATTACTCATTTCACTGTGGAAGAAATTTCAAGATGAAAAGCAAGAATCTCAAAGAATTAACCCGTTAAGACCGGGAACGCATCTGTGTCATTTTAAGATTTCTTTGGCTATTTAAAAATAGCAGATATACAAGCTCATAGCGCGGCACCGAGTGCAAATCTTTGAATATATATATATTTTAAAGCGAACATTTTTAACTCAAATCTTTGCTTCTGGGGATTCCTAAAACATTTTTGAAAAAAATATTTGAATATAAGTCGTACTTTTTTCATGTCAAGGACCCCCAAATGTATTTGGCCGAAAATATGTTGTCAAAATACATGTCAAAATATGTTGTTCCAGGGATCCCCCAGAAGCATAGATTTGAGTTAAAATGTTCGCTTTTTCAAGAAAAATAAATAAATATATATATTCAAAGATTTGCACAAATATTCACAATTTTTCAAAAATAGCAGGTCTACAAGCTCGTAGCGCGGCACTCGGTGCCACGCTATGAGCTTGTAGATCTGCTACTTTTGAATAGCCAACGAAATCTATTAATCTAAAAATGACACAGATGCTTTCCCGGTCTTAATGGTTTAAGTTCCTTACACGCCGAGAGCATTTATTTTGTACGATTATTTCACATCTTAAAAACAAATGGTAACATTTTGAATATTTTTTTAAAAAACAAACACAAATCTTGTATGGGGGTCCCTGGCCAAACACACATTCATTTGGGGGTCCTTGAGAACCACTGGTCAATTCATCACACTGTAATAAAATATGAATAAAAGGACCTTTAATTGTTATTGCATCCTAACCTTTAACTATCATCTGTCTTCTGTAGAGAAAATCCAGCTTGTTGTCCCTGAAGGTGTAGTAGCCACTGTGCTCATGCGTGATGCTCTCTATCATCCACTTTGGCTGACTTTGGCTTGTGGCTTTTCGGTTGCCCCTGCCGCCTCCCCCAGCGGCTTGTCGGAGTGTGCCGGTGCGATTCCACAGTAGCACCGCTGGCTCATCTGAGTGCCATTGTGGGGTGAATTCCAGGCTGTACGCAGCTGAGCGCAAGGAGAAGTTGTAGCTGTCTCCATAAAGTACTTCCACTTTATTTGCACAATCTAGAAACGCACGCACACGCACACACACACACACACACACACACACACACACACACACACACACACATGGAAAACGTGATTGGTACACAAAATATAAAATACAAAAGGCAGCAGAGTTTGAGGCAAATTAATTTCATATAGTTTTCATTTCGTTTTTGTCCGTTTTGTAAACACACACTACAGTTTCAGTTAGTTATTGTTTTTGTGTAAAGCCTCGTTTCCATTTTTATTTCAGTTAACTAAAACGTTTTTTTTTCTTTATTCTGTTAGTTTTTAGTTAACTATAATGTCCCTGGATTGAGGTGTCCAGCAGTCTCACCTCTGATCTGTAGTGTCAGGACGTCGGTAAAGACGCCGTCCAACAGGACCGAAAACACTCCGTCGTCTTTCTCCGTCACCTCGCGTACGGTGAAAATATCATCAGAGAACACGTAGTGTGGGTCCAACACCTGCAGAGGGCACAACACATCAATAAATACATAAATACATACATAGTCAGAGATTAAATGGAAATGTGTTCTGTAATCAGTTCTAATTCAAGTCAGATATTGGGGGGGGGGGGGGGGGGGGGGGGGGGCGGCCATAGCTGAATGGGTAGAGAAACCTTAAACCACCTGGGAAGAAGAAGGTCCCAGGTTTGATTCCCAGCCCCGGCAATGTGTCGAGGTGTCCCTGAGCAAGACACTTAACCCCTAAACTGTGGATGAAATCCATCTAAGTAATAATAATTATTATTATCTTAGGATCTGTCGTCATAAACGTAGGTTGAGCACCAAATACAACAACAACGTAGGAGGGCCGCCCCCCCAGTTCTCTCGTGTTTGTCATGTTTGTGTATAGTGTTTTTTATTTGTGATATGGATCGCCCTTGGGTCTGAAATAAAGATTGAATTGAATTGAATTGAATTTCTCGCAATGTTTGAAAGCCAATCGTTGCCGATCTGATATGAATCTGACAAATCAGCTGAGCGTTGCTCACCACTCCGTTTTTAGACACTTGTATCCTTCGGCTGCCAGGTCGACTTGGAGTGAAGAACATGTTCAGACTGTGGGGTTTGCCATGTCCCATGTCCGACCACTCTGTGGTAGAAATACCGCCATAGCATGGAAGTCTTCTTATTCCATATGAGACTTAGAGACAAGAGACATGTCAAAGGTCAGATAATCGATTCAACTACCGGAACATAACAGGGGTGGGGCTGACAGTACTCTTCAGGAGAAATAAACAAAAAACAAAAAAATAACCCACCTACCCCTACCACAAATCCCCCCCCCCCCCACCACCACCATTCACTCATCATCGAGGGTGGGCTGCCAGTGCTAAAACCTAAATAATTTTGTTTTTACTTTCATCAATATTTACAATTGTCAATACTTTTACTTCTCCACTACATCTCAAAGGCAAATAGTGTTTACTTTTTACCTACCCCACTACAATTATTTGACAACTTTAGTTACTTGTACATTTTAATGATTATTATAAAATATACATTAACCACTTCAGCCCTATGCATTCTTAGGCTATTTGGAAAAGAAACATCTATATACATTCGGAAACTTGTGAAATTTGACATTCTGCAAAATCTGTACTTTTACTTTCAGTACTTTAAGTACATTTTAATCCGAATACTTTTGTACTTTTCCTCAAGTACGTTTTGAATACCTACCTTTTTTTTTTAACAGAGCATTTCTACATTGTGGTATTGGTACTTTTAATAAAGTACAAAACATGAGTCTTCCACCACTGGTTTTCATGCACACAACTAGTCCTGGAACATGACAGTCATGGATGAACTTTAACCTGGTGTTTTCACTTTCTCCCTTTTTGGTCCGTACATCTACATAAACGTTCAAATTACCCCATGGCCACGGATGTTACAATTATGTACGGGCCCTCAGAAGTACCCATACCTTCCGTATTGTTCAATAAAAAACATTTTAATCCGGTCGGTGGCTACTTTCTCCGTATTTATACGCTATCAACTACGCGACCCTATCGGTTGGAAGGTGTATTGCACTCTGATATAAATTCTAACTATGAGAAAATGGCCACCGATCGGATTAAAATGCTTTTTATTGAACAATACGGAACATACAGGTACTTCTGAGGGCCCGTACACAATTGCAACACCCGTGGCCATGAGGTAAGCACTTTATATTTGAAATCCGAACGTTTATGTAGATGTACGGGCCGTACATGAAGAAAGTAGTAACACCAGGTTGAAGTTCATACATGACCGTCATGACAGACGACCGTCGTGTGATCCATGGCTAACAATGTCCTCGTTTGACCTGTGTTGCGTCCTCCTGTTTCTATTATTATGTATTTGGACGGCGGAATAATTAATTAAGAAAGTTCAGAATCACTCATTACAATTAGCAAGCGAAATAAACGGATTTTGGATATTATGTAGATGAAAAGACATGCATGAGTTAAACTTACCAGCAAAATAACTCAGAACCACGAGCAATACATAGAACAAAGTGAACATTGTGTATAATAACTGTTGCTGTGACAGAGACTCACTGGAGACAAGCTCCACGTTGACTGATGTATTTAAAACTAAGTTAATTTCATTTTTAAAAAACAAAAACCCAACCAAAACATCTTCAGACAGAAAAAAACAACAAACAAACCTCCACACATAGAGCCCCGCCTATTTCCGTGGTAGACTGGGATCAGCTTGATCCGGTCTGAGTCTAGAGACAGGATACGGAAACACTTCTTGGCTTCTTGTGCTCATGAAAATGACCGGATACCGTAGGCGGCCTTTGTGGACCGGATCACACTGGTTGATTCACAATAGAAACCAGGCAGTGTTGCCATGTCCACTTACTATACGCGACTTTGGGCTTACTTTTCCGTGAAGTTGCTTGTAAAGAATACAAGACATGTGGGCACTACACTAGGGGCATCTGGGCACCATATTTTTGGGATGAGAGGTGGGCACCAGGACAACTGGGCACCAAAACCATATAAGTTGATGCCAATACTTTTGTACTGTTACTCAATTACGTTTTGATTAGCAGACTTTTACTTGTAACAGAGTATTTCCACTTTGCAGTATTGATACTTTTACTTATAAGTAAAAAGATTAAGTATTTTTCCACCACTGATCAACACATCTGTAGAACTCAGATTAACAACACATGTGTAACATGGTGTAATAAAATCCTCTGGCCGGACATCACATGTAGTGTCTGCTGATGGACACTAGATGGCGTCCACTGAGCAGTTTTCAGTTTGACAAAGGGTTTTAATCACTCATTAAAAACGACACTCGCGCGCACACACACACACACACACACACACACACACACACACACACACACACACACACACACACACACACACACACACACACACACACACACACACACACACACACACACACACACACACACACACACACACACACACACACACACACACATGGCTTCTGCCTTGCAATATGGAAATGATTGACCATTGATTGTGCTTGTACAGTACAGCAAACACGTACATGTACAGCAAAGCTTTCTCTCTCCATTTTGACTTTCATTTTTTTCCTTTGTTTTGTAAAAGGGTAGGCATAATAAGCTATGGCTTCAAGTTCAGCCTATACCTTTTTGGTCAGAAATGTCTGACTTTTCTTTATACATATATTTTTTTTGTATAAATATGTATATTGTTTAACTATGTTACCACAAAATTGACTGAAATAAACTAAACTAAACTAAGTCAATCATGCAACAAATTCCCTTATTGCCTATACTCTGTCGGTTCCAGTTGTTTCACCTCTCTCCCCCTGACAAACTTATAATCAGTCTCCAGAAGCAGGGACATGTGTTTTCAATGTAAAGTAAGTCTATTTAACCTCAACATGTGTGTCAAAACATGGAAAGCCTGCATCAAAATGTCAGGATAGACCTGGGACCTGTTTTAACTTCCATTATAAGTAAGACACACACACGCGCGCACACACACACACGTGTGCGCACACACACACACACACACACACACACACACACACTCACACACACACACACACACACACACACACACACACACACACACACACACACACACACACACACACGTGCGTGCACACACGCACACACGTGCGTGCACACACGCACACACGCAAGCATGTAATAATTATATTAAATATATTTATTTTTAAAATTTGAAATATGTAAAAGTTCCTCCATATACAGTACAAGCATAATCTAAAAGTATGCTACTTAGTGATATAAACAACAGATAAAATACAGTATGTACACCATGGCAAGCCTGTTGAAAATGTTGGGTTTTTACACTGGATCAGTTTTTATACTATATCAGTATCAAGTATGAGTTAAAACATTTAGTTGTCCATACAACTGAGGTACGAGCAGCTAATTATATATAAAATACATATAATACAAGGTGCAAATAACACAGTGCTGGCACTTGGATACGTTTTGTAAAGGCTTTCGTAGTTTTCTTTTTTCTTTTCCTCTTGGTTGTCGTTTTCAGGACATCCCGATTCCGACCAGCAGCGCAACGAGGAAGGTGAGGTTCCCGAGAGAAAACACTCCCAATAGCATCAAATAAAAGCTGTCCTGCAAAGAGCACAAAGGTTTACAAGAGTATTAGGGGTGCAACCGTTAATAGAACGTTTTTATTTCATCGATTATAAAGAACTATAATGTAATAAAAATAATCGATCCCTATTTTGGGGATCGATTAAAAAAAAGCTCACAACACGTCGCCATGCGAGGTGGGTGGGCGGAGCTAATCGAAAGGTTCATTGATCAAACCGATCTACTGTACAGTCAGGCTCTAATTCTAATACAATCTGTTTTTTTAAAATAGTATTTTTATTGATTTTCTGCATTTTTTAGACAAAACAAGACAAAACAGACAAACAGCTCAGCTCAGACACGTTACAAAAGGAAAAGGACACGGATACAAATATAAACTCCACACACCTACAATGGACCAGAAAATACCACTATACATATATACATGATTTGGTGCTTGACATTACATAGATGGGTGAGTAACTACCCCAAGAACAAACAAAAAGAAGAACAACAAATTACAGTGTAAACATCCCTAATATAATCTGTTGTTGTGTTTTGGTCTTACCTTTGCAGAGTCACTTTCTTCTGAATCTAGAAGGGAAACAGAAGAGTTTAACGTGCTAAACTGTAGCGTGATCTAATATGAGAGTGACGACACTAGCGTTGACTCCCATTGTAAGAATGGAATGCGGAAATGCTCGTTCCATCTCAATGGGATAGTTCCAATGTTTGGAACTATATACAGTCCATAGCGGCCCGCTTTGCGGCGAGATCAAAGCGTGTCATAATCCTGTTGTTACTGCCGTTACAGTGTGTGTTGTCATGGTAACCGTAGTTTGTTTACCTCTGCGCAGCCACCTTTTGTGAAGGTCAAACAGGATGTAGAATAAAGCCTCCCAGGCGACGAACCCGCCCATCACCTTCATCAACCATTTGTCCTCTGTGCCGTCCATCCACTTGAGGCCTGTGAATATGGCTGCCACTGTGTGATGAAATGTGAGAGAGAGAGAGAGAGAGAGAGAGAGAGAGAGAGAGAGAGAGAGAGAGAGAGAGAGAGAGAGAGAGAGAGAGAGAGAGAGAGATTATGGATGGATAGATGGATAGATAAATCCATCGTTTAAGTTGGGTCCTCACTAATAGTCATAATAAATGAGTCTGTGTCTCTTATGAGACCAAGATGCTTCAGAAACCCGCCTACCAGTGACATCGTCATTAGGCAGGTTTTTTATGCGAGAACTATGGCTTCCAGTATAGCATGCTAACTTTCCAGGAATAGAAAGCCTGCAGTTTCTATTACTGTAGCTTGGATTCCCCATTGATGATGTTAGTAGGCGGGTTTCTGAACTGTCCACAGCCCTCCTCTGAGACACCGAGTACGAGGCCAAGTGGACAAAAATGGTCCCATTCTATCATGAGCATTAGTGAGGACCAATTATATGAAGATAGGTTGAAACTGGGTGAAGTGGGCCTTTAACATGTCAATGACACTTTCAGTGTGTCATGGCCTTAATAAAACAAGACTAAACTGGGTTGATGGGAACATAAGACTGACCCCATACCCTGCTCACTGGTTTTAACTCTCTCTTGATAAGAGTTTTAATAAGAGTTCTTCTTGATAAGATACATTACATAAATGGAATACAGAGATATCACATGAATGATTTATAGCAACAGTTCCTTACCAGCCAAGCCTTTGATTGCTACAGCATTCAGAGAATGAGACCAGTTAAACAGATACCGCCTGGTGACGAAAGCAAGGTTTAATGAATATTAAGAAATATGAAGCATATAACAACGCATACACAATCATACAAATAACATGGCAAATTACAGAGTGTCAACTCTGGCAGTGTACAAATGGAACAAAATCATTTGTACACTTTTGTTTTGTTTGGTTAACAAGGTAAAGCTCTTTAGTGTGATAGTAGTCATTGTTATAGAGTGTTTGTTCAGTAACAGGGGTCTCCCTGTCTCTCGGAAAATACATTTTCAGTTCAGGTTGCCGATTTCATCCAATCAGGAGAGAGAACCCCACAAATATCATTTATCATCTTAAATTTAGAGTGTTCTAGTTTCAATTGTGTCTGTAGAAGAGCTGAAGAGACAGAGACAGTTACTGAACAAACGCTTTATTATGGCAATGATTGCCATCAGAAGTCATTGAACATTTATTTTTAACAAATAAATCTCACTTAGACTAGAGCACCTTTTAGTGAGAGAGTATACTTACAGGTGATGTTGTGGAGCGCAGCGAAACACAGCCACAGCAGGCTGGATCAAACTCAGAATCATCACTATACACCCCAAGACTGAATGAGCCCCCTACAAACAGTGGCGGAAAGTAACTAAGTAGTACATTTACTCAAGTACTTTAATTCAGTAGGATGTTGAGGTATTTTTACTTTACTTGAGTGTTTCCATTTTTTAACACTTAATACTTCTATTCCACTACATCTCACGAGACAGATACAGAACTTTTTACTCACAATTATTTTTTGAAAACTTTAGCAACAAATTACTTACAGATTTAGATTATTATTACAAAACGTAGATAATTAAGTCCTATTTTAGGCTACGTGAGAACGGCCAATCTACAACCTCACAATGTGAGAGTCAAGTATCGAGAAAACAATGTCTCGCTACAAGAACAATAACAGTACAGGTCCTTACACACTCACTCACGAATGTGACGAACAAACAACCTGAAAATATATCTGTGAATGTCAGTGAATATTTCAAATCAAGCACTTACCCCACTCCAGCCCCGACGGTGAGAGAACACGAGGATGAAGGCGATGCAGGTGGCTACCACGGTCAATATCATCAAACCCACATGAACCTGGACACACACACACACACACACACACACACACACACACACACACACACACACACACACACACACACACACACACACACACACACACACACACACACACACACACACACACACACACACACACACACACACACACACACACACACACACACACACACACACACACGCGCACACAGTATAATCGTAATGAGTTACAAAATGTCAAATAAAGAAAAAAGTGTCTCATAAGTCATAACAGTACTGTAAATAGCTGATCTACAAGCTACATACAGGAGAGGGTTTCCATCTGACAACGACGATAATACAACTATTTGAAATGCTAGATTCCTCGGGTTTTGCATGAAGTGACAGTAAAACTCTGAGGTCTCACCAGGAACCAGACGTCTTTGTCCAGGCAGCCCTGACCCTTGGCCACGCCCTTCATATACCTGGCTACCAGCATCCCCAGTGTCCCTGTGGTCATCCACGCTATCAGCATCAACGCTCCTGAAACAACCAGCACAAACCGGATTACACCAGATTACACTGGAATACACCAGATTACACTGGGTTACACTACATTACACTGGATTACACCAGATTAAACTGGAATACACCAGATTACACTGGATTACACTACATTACACTGGATTACACCAGATTAAACTGGAATACACCACATTACACTGGATTACACCAGATACATTTTTATTCAATTATCAACATCATTTTAGTAATCAAATAATCAATTGAGCTTTTAGCTTTAATATCATAGCTACTGTACATGCATATCTATATGGTGGTGGTATAGGATAGTGTTTTATATTATCTATATGTTAAAGGTACATGAATATATTTATGATTTATATATGTTACAGGGATATATTTATAATGTCAATATCAATACAATCTATATGTTACAGGATCATAATTATCATAATCTCAAATTATTCTTCTTCTTATTTTACCGAATGGGTTCCCAGATTGTAACGATCATAATGTGAGAACAGTATTTCTGTCATAGCTAACAATGTAATACATACAGTATGGAGATGACAGTACATCTGGACTGAGGGTCATGAAATCACAACAACATGCATCACAATCATCACAACAACATGCATCACAATCATCACAACAACATGCATCACACAGTATATGATAACATACTGTATGCACACCATAATTGCTCCTATGGGAATTCATTACTCTAACCCTTCAGGATGTGTAGCCTATAGAGCAGAATGTGGTTTGCACTAGAACAGTGGTTTTCAACCAGTGGTCCGGGGACCACCAGTGGTCCTTGAGGGAGTACCAGGGGGTCCCCAGCGAAATTAGTTAACATAGCATCACAATTGTTTTAACCACTTAGCTTTGGCTATTCAAAAATAGCAGATATTAAAAATAGCAGATAGATCTGCTATTTTTGAAAAATCGAGAACATGTTTGCAAATTAATATATTTATATTCTTTTAAAGAGAACATTTTTAACTCAAATCTTTGCTTCTGGGGGTCCCTGACACAAAATGTTCTCAGATGGGGGTCCGCGGCCAAATGTACATCAATTTAGGGGTCCTTGGCATGAAAAAGGTTGAAAACCCACTGCACTAGAACACACTAAAATCCTCTGTGTTACATCTGTAACTCAGAGAGTGTATGTAATGAAATGGATCGGTCCAGGCGTCCAGCATCAAATTTATAGTTTACAAAAGAAAAGGAAGCGGTGCCTGGGTTGAATCACAGTGGCTCAAAACAGGTGTTCTTCAGTGGAACAGGTATAGGCATAGAAGCAAAGGAGCCCAAAGTTCTGCTTGTGGTGAGGCAGACTGTAGGGAAAAAATACTGAGGCACTCCGTCTTCAGGTGAAAAAAATAATAATCAGTTTTACAGCTGAGCAAGGCAACAGCTGACCAAATTCATAGTGTTCCAGGTGAAAATGTGTCTGCTCTTTTAGTTTTTCTGTTTTCTGTTTCATCACTTCCCATTGGTATCCTGACTTGAAATTGTATTCTCTGTTTACTAAAGAGCTGGAGAGACAGGGAGGGAGACCACCTTGAAGTGTGTACGCGTCAGCAGAACAACACAAGCGAGGGAATGGCACTCACTCAGTCACTCAGTGTGTATACTCACCATGTGTTTTGACGATGGGGGGATGTGTCCATACAGTTTTCTCAACAAGCTGAGGCTGTGAAATGTCCACCTTGGTGTCACTGATGATGGTGCTGGTGTGGAAATGGATCTGACCTGTCCAGTGAAGAACAATGGAGATACAACTTAAATGTCCAAAATGTGTTTTTCACAAATTGACAGTGAAATGACGTTGAACTGGTACGGTTTAACATGAATAGAAAGATTAAGGGTCTTAAGATTAAGTGTGTTTTTGAGCTGCCATGCATTTCTATGGTAAAGACTCCATGCCATGCATTTCTATGGTAAAGACTCCATAACTGCAGTTAGCCTACCGTCATGGCTGGGTCCATGGACCATCATCACATAGTAGGGTTTATTGAAGCCGGTGGTCCTCTGAGTGGAGATGGGGTTCATGGAGGTGAAGGAACAGCTGATCACCCCGTCCTTCATCCATCCTCTCACGTCTGAAACGTTCCCCTGGTGGAGGTAGAAAACATTACTTTGTTGTTGGAAACAAAATGAACAAGTGATGATTCATGTCAAGGACCCCCAAGTTGACATGTATTTGACCACAGAACCCCATCTGACAAGATTTTGTGCCAGGGACCCCCAGAAGTGACAATTTGTTGTTTGAGAAGCTCCCCCTCATCGCAACATGTGAAAAACTCAAATCTTCACAATTATTCCAACTTGTTTCCCCAATTTTCAAAAGTTTCAAAAATAAGAGATCTACAAGCTCACAACACGTCACAATGCAATGTGTTGTGAGTTTGTAAATCAGTTATTTTAGATTAGCTGAGGTATAAAAATGGTTAAAGAGGCTAAACTGTTCCTCGTTTTGCTGGGAGCACCCTGTGAACCCCCTTAAGGACCACTGGGGGTCCCCGGACCCCAGACTGAGAATCACTGCAGTGCTCTTTGCTAAATGTCTGTTTCCTAAGTGTGAATAGCTTCGGTTCAAATGAGTGAGATATTTAACATGCGTATACACTGCGGCATATTTGAAATATTTCAAAAAAGTAGCCTATAAAACATCATGTGAAGAAATAAATTAGTAGAGGTACTTCTGTGTCCTAAAGGCAACATGCATACACCGTTTGGTCTAGCGGCTTGCAAGCGCACACACACACACACACACACACACACACACACACACACACACACACACACACACACACACACACACACACACACACACACACACACACACACACACACACACACACACACACACACACACACACACACACACACACACACACACACACATCCTCTTTTAGACAGCTACTTCTGCAGAGATACAGATTTAAAACGGAACAGCCAGGCTGTTCATTGGAAGTTTCTGTGTACCAGAGGAAGAGTGCGCGGTCTCTGTCTTCCTGTTGAAAAGGCATGCTGCACCTGGACCATTCCACTGCTGTCCACAACACAGATGTAGATGTCATCATTACCCTGGAGAAAAGAGGAGAAATGATAGACCACTGAATGTGTGTGAATGAATACACAATGAATACTTAAAGGACCAAAAGTAAAAGTACTCATCGTGCAGAGTGTACCATTTCACCAGTTTCACAAAATGCGTCGCATCGCAACGCATTGTGAGTTTGTAGATCTGCTATTTTCAAATGGCCAAAATATATATAGGGATGAAGTGGTTTGTAATATAATAATCACAATCTACAAAGTAACTAGTAACTCAGGTTTTCATATACTGTAATTGTAGTGGAGTAAAAGTGCAATATTTTCCTCTGAGATGTAATGGAGTAGAAGTAAAAGTATTGAAAATTTTAAAAATTAGTACAGTAAAAAGTACAGTACTTCAGAGTACATGTACTTAGTTACTTTACACCACTGAACTTCACACTCAGTGTACACACACTCTGTCAGGTAGCAGACACACCCATGTTACTGAACAAACACTCTAAATAGCAAAGATGCTATACAGAATATAGAGCTGCTGTATTTTTGTGACTTTATGGATCTGCTATTTTCAGTCTGCAAAACTGTCATACAACTATATATCTATCTATCTATCTATCTATCTATCTATCTATCTATCTATCTATCTGTCTATCTATCTATCTATCGATCTATCTATCTATAATCTACATATTATTCTTGTCTTTGGAACAGTGACATTGTGTTTACCATCATCTGGTCGTCAGAGAACCCGAAGGCCACGTATCCCGTTGAGGGACCGGTCATCTCAAAGTGGACGGCAGGCTGGCTGGTAGACCTCACCAGAGCCGACATGAAGTAACAGCTGCTGCTAATCACCGCCGGGTCACAGTTCACAGGCTGGCTGAAACACACCTTACTGACACCACAGCCTGCACTGGAGATGAGGTCCTGATGGGGGATAAGAGAAGAACAGAGATACTGGAGATGATGGTCTGTGACTTTGACCCATTAAGACCTGAGGCGATTCTTAAAAATGTTTTCTAAATCCTAACAGTTTTTTGAAAATAAATCAAAACACATTTTTTTTCATGATTTTTCAAAAATAGCAGATATACAAGTTCATAGCGCGGCACTCGGTGCCGCGCTATGAACTTGTATATCTGCTATTTTTGAATAGCCAAAGAAATTTAAAGTGACACAGGTGCGTTCCAGGTCTTAATGGGTTAAAGGGATAGTTCACCCCAAAAATGTTTTTTTTTCCTATCGATTAGTCACCCCATGGAGACTTGAATTCATGGATTTATTTTAGTTTTTGTCGCATTCCTTAGCCAATAATGTGATGACCGGCAGCGGTTCCGGTAGGAGACACAAAGAGTCTCCTTTGTGTCTCCTACCGGTACCGCTGCCTACTCGGTCCGTTGGTCATCAAATTATTGGTCAACAAAAAAAAAGTATGTTAGGGGGAGGGTCAGAATATGTATTTATGACTCATAGAATGTGGTCACGGACCTACGTTTGGGAGACACGTGCTTCAAATGACTTACTATGGGTGCCGTCTTATTGGCTGAAGAGGAGGAGCTGGTGTTGACGTCAACGCTGGACACAGCTGTGGTCGAGGAGTCGTTAGGTACACTGTCATTATTGTAAGACGGTGTAGTTACACTGTCGTTACTGTATGACGGTGTACTCACGCTGACTTTACTGTGCGACAGCGAAGGACTCCCGACTCCTACCCAGTACGTGCGGTAGCTCTGCACAAACGTCGCACTGCATGGAAAAGAGGCACAGAATGTAATGGACATACTAGTATTAAAAATACAAACATATTGTCAATGTCGAGTGGAAACCCTTTCGTGCCGCGCTATGAGGTTGAAGATCTTATTTTTATTTATTTTTCAAAGTGAAAACTTTTGGAAAATGTTTAATAATTTTGGATTTTTTAAACATAAATCTTCTTTTCTGGGGGTGCCTGGAAAAAAATATTTTCAGATGGGGGTCAGCAGCCAAATAAATATAATTTTGGGTGTCCTTGACATGAAAATGTTTGAACACCACTGATATAGAAACATAGGTTTGTCAGAAAACTGTTTATAAGACATTTGTAGAATCAGCCTCAGGTCTTAATGAGTTCATGTACGCTATAGGTTGAAAGTGGTTAAGTGTTTCTGTGGGTTTGCATAAATACTGAATCAATGAAAAGAAACAGCTTTGGACATACAAGGTTTCCAACTCGACAGCGAGGATATGTAGTAATATATACAAAGGACATACTGTACATAACAAATCAATCCTAGAAACAGAAAAGCGTGAAATTTTACAGTAATCATGTGTAATTACCGGAACTGAATGGGTTTGGGTCGTACGGAGGCTGCTGCTCTCCATGTGACTCGTACCGACGTCTTCTGAGCCTTTGATGTGTGTGATACTGCCGAATTCTGCCAGAAAACACAAGACACTTCCACAATTCAAGTGTCGGACACAAAGCTCCTATTATGACCAAAATGTCTGCAAGCATTCACACATTCCAGAAGATTCTTTGTGATTTATTAACCTACTTTCTAAAAAAAAGAGGGGAAAGTATCTGAAACAACTCTCAAAGACACTCTTTTTAGCACATAACAAACACTAACAAAAAAGATTCTCACGATAAGACAAGACAAGAAGTTGTTATTTAAAAGAAATACCGTGTCAGGTTTTGTAATGTCACATGATTGATGTCAGAATCCACTTTGTGTTTGTTCATGTGCTAAAAGAGTGACTTTGAGTCGATATAAATACATTCCCTCCACGAAACACCTTTGTTTACACCTCCAATCACTTGATGTTGATTCTCTTCTGTTCACATGTTCTAGGGCACTGGTTCTAGAACATATTCCTATCAAGGAACCCAGGGACGCGGGAAGTGGGGTGCTGAGGGTGCTGCAGCACCCCCTGCCGTTGTGAGGGGAAAAAAAAAAAAGGCTGAAGGCGTGCGTGTGTGTGTGTGTGTGTGTGTGTGTGTGAGAGATTTTCTCCGGTGGGCGCGGCTCCCCCAAAAGAATTAAATCACATAACCCTAATCCAACCCTAACCCTAACCCTAAAACCGAAATAAAGTAACAAAAAAAGTAACTTTATCCGCGGGAAACCCGAAAAAAATCGCACACGAGGGACCCATGTGTCCCGTTTACCAGCACCCCTTGCTCTAAAGTACTTCCCGCGTCCCTGAAGGAACCCTAAATTTACATCTACATACCGGTCGATGCATTTATGCGATGTCACATATATTCATATGTATTTAGGTGTGGTGTCACGGCAAACCTGTGCAATACAAATTTAATATAAAAAAGGAACCCTAAATGTGTATGTATTTGGCCGCAGACCCCTATCTGAAAATGTTTTGTACAGACCCCATAAGGGAAGAATTGTGCCCAAATTGTCAAACTTTTGCTGGGGACCCCTGATACACCCTCAAAGACCCCTGGGGGTCCCCGGACCCCACGTTGAGAACCACTGGGTGTGTCACTGTCACTGCCGCTAAAAGAACAATGAGGCCAAAGTAGGGAGGCCAGGTTGAAAGTGATTGTAAGTAAAGTGGTTGTAAACAATGTGTTTGGTCACTCACAGGTGCTCTGTAACAGCTGAGAGTCTGAGCCAGGTGATCTTCAACAGTGAAGGATCCCAGAGGAATGTTGTCTCCTCCCTCCTCTCTGGCTTGTAACATGAAGCCGATGAATGGAGACGATGGATCCTGAGCCTGCAGTTCAACTGGAGGAACAACATAAACTAAGGTTCAATGGACATTATTTTGTACAGAAGCAACGTGACAATGAATGTTCCGTTATCCAACCGAAAGGAGAGAAAAGCTCAAAAGAGAAAATGGACAATGAATGAATGAATGAATGAATGAATGAATGAATGAATGAATGAATGAATGAATCAATCAATCAATCAATCAATCAGCAATTGATTATTTTAATAGTATGGGGTACTGTACATGCATGCTATTATACTGTAAACACTAAATAAATGGTCCTAAATTACACTAAATGGCTCTATTTGCCTCTAAATCATAAGGAGAACATCGTTTTGGCACAGGTGCCTATAACTTTGATCAGAGGTGGGGGAGTCGCGTCAGACATGAACAAAGACCATTACTGCATCAAAAGTAATCAACAAACTATACTATAAAAACTGGTCAAACATTGACCAAATTGTCAAATAATATAAGAGAGTCAAACATTTTGACATTAGCCAAAAATTGCAAATCTACAAGCTAGAGGATTTAAGTGGTTACATGTAATCTAACGACATGATCAAGAATCAAGGTTTTATTTGACACTCCTCATACAGGTACAAGCAGTGACACGTACAGTAAGTGTGTGATGTCCTCAGAAAATACTGTGCAACTTCAACATCATAGCAATAATAAAAGCTAAGTAAAAAATACGCCTTCAGCAGTAACAACATCAGCATAACACAATAAAGGGGGGAAATGAATATATAGGCCTAAATAAAGCAAAAATATGCCACAGCCATGTGTGCAGGTACCTGGAGTAAATACATCAATAGTAATACAAAGATGCCATGTGTAGGCTTTATATATCGTAGCAATACCTACAGTTAACTTGTAGTTTATACAACAGCAACAGTAGTAACATCTACATAACATTAAAGTGAAATAATTATGCTGCTGACCCTGGGAGCTGAGCTCCAAGATGTCCTATGCATTCGTGCAAATGGCAAATAAAGTCTATTCTATGCAAAATAAGGCAAGACCACGTGTACCGTTACTCTGTGCAGTGTTGGGTTGGGCATAATTAAATGTTAATTTGGGGGTCCCACGAAAAGGTTTGAGAAACCACCCCTAAGAACTTCTGAAGAACCAATACTGTATGTAAGTTGACATTGATGGAAAGTAACTATACATTTACTCAGGTGCTGTACTTTCCTTTACTTGAGTAGTACTACTCCACTACATCTCAGAAATAAATATTGGACTTTTTAACCCATTAAGACCTGGAACGCATCTGCGTCACTTTAGATCTCTTTGGCTATTTTTGAAAGATCTTGAAAAAATGTTTTTTTTTTTTTTTCCAAAAACACTGTTAGGATTTAGAAAACATTTTAAGAATCGGACTCAGGCCTTACTATTAGAAACACATTTCTTTGTAGATTTAGATTATTATAACAAAACAACATACATGAACCATCTTTTCCTCTTCATCATTTCCCCAGCAGTGTTCATGTATGATGTCTCACCTGTGATGAGGTCTCCATCCTGGTAGCTCGTCCTGTCTGCGGTGACAGTGTAAGGTGAGGGGTCAGTCTGCGGGCCCCCGCCGGAGTGACCCGGGGTCAGGTCTCCGCAACTCGAGGTCACTACACCCGAACTGAAGCTCCAAACCACGGGGACAATGACAGCCAGGACAGCAGACCATACTAACAGGGAAGAAACACGATCCATCTGGCTGCCCGCTGCTGATATCAATCTGTTGGACTAATAATGTTTCCCTTAAACAACGGAGG
>NC_139959.1:38380054-38396982 GCF_963454915.1 Gymnoscopelus microlampas | reverse complement strand
ATACATTTTACATTTGGAAACTTGTGCATAATGAGTGCTTTCTACTTTTGGTAGCCTACTTTAAGTATGTTTTGATGCCAATAGTTTGTACTTTTACTCAAGTAAATCTGTGTTACCGGACTTTTACTTGTAGGGAGTGTTTCTACATTGATTGCAGTATTGGTACTTTTACTTAAGTAAAGAAATTGAGTACCTTTCCACCACTGCCTACAGTATTCTATAGCAGTCCATGTCGCCTAGACAGGTGCACACACGTGCGTCATACACACAGGTGCTCCCATGTGTGCACGCACACACGCACACACGCACACACACACACACACACACACACACACACACACACACACACACACACACACACACACACACACACACACACACAGACCACACACATAGAAACATTAAATAGTTCCTGTCTCTTTCACACGCACAAGCGCTGTGCGCACACAGAGATGGGATTACTTGAAAAATGTAAACCCTAGGGTTGGAGATTTTCCTGTGAAAAGCAATTGGGATAATTGAGACAAATTAAGCAGCAGTTTTCAGCAGTAGTAATCTACTCAAGAGTTTTAAAAAGTAAAAGTGGCAATGAATACCACAACAGAAAATACTGTTTGTTTGTTTTTGTCGCATTCCTGACACAATAATTGACCCGGTGACCCGATGACCCGGTTATCAATTATTGTCTCAGGAATGCGACAAAAACAAAAACATCTCCATGAATTCAAGGCTTCATGGGGTGTGTAATTGATAGAAAATAAGTATTTCTTTGGGTGAACTACTCCTTTAAGTAACAGTACTTGAGTAGATGTACTTAGTTACTCTACGCCGCTGGGTTTCAGACAAGATTTCCGAGCATTGGAGCTTAACTGACTCTGACATGAGTAACATGCCAACCATGACAGTGCATTTTTTATTCCCCGATAACAACAAATGATGATTCAGCACTTTTTCCCAGTGGCTGTGAGTCACATGACATGGAGTGTTTGGGAATGAGAGGAAGTCTAGTGGAAATAACAACACCACTAATTAATTCCTGGAAGCATTGTGTAAGTGTCTGTGTGTGTACATGTACATGTAAATACTTGTGAGGGCCAAATGTCCCCACAAGTATAGTAAAAACAGACATAGGGAGTGCAATTTTCCTGGTCCTCATGAGAGATTTGGGGAGTTAGATTTACAATTAGGAAAAGCTTCATATTGGGGTTAAGGATGACAGTAGCTTTGGGTACCCATGCATTGTTGTTTTTTGTTGCTGAGGATGAGAGTAATCCGAGTTCCCAGAAGTTGGATGAGAGGGGTTAGGGTTAGGTTAATCTCGTGTAGCCAGACAACTATTCCACAATCTCCGAATGTATGACCGGAAACATTTGAAAATTGTGGGAGGCAACAGTCTGGCCACGCGAGATAGGGTTAGGTTAACACGTTTAGAGGTTAGATATAGGGTAAGTTACTATGCCAGGGTCGCCCACCAGAAATAGCAGATCTACAAGCTCAAAACGTGTCGCTGTGTGACACGTTTTGAGCTTGTATATCTGCTTTTTTTTACTTTAGGGTTGTGGTTTAAAATGGCAAATAATTGTAAAAATGGCATTCATAAAATTGTCATCCTAAAATGTTGATGTGCTCACAGCCTCACAAGTATAGTAAAATAAATGTGTGTGTGTTTGTGTGTTAAGAGATAAGAGAGAGAGAGAGAGAGAAAGAGAGAGAGAGAGAGAGAGAGAGAGAGAGAGAGAGAGAGAGAGAGAGAGAGAGACAAAGAGAAAGAGAGAGAGAGAGAGAGAGAGAGAGAGAGAGAGAGAGAGAGAAAGAGACAAAGACACAGAGAGAGAGAGAGAGAGAGAGAGAGAGAGAGAGAGAGAGAGAGAGAGAGAGAGAGAGAGAGACACACACACACACACACACACACACACACACACACACACACACACACACACACACACACACACACACACACACACACACACACACACACACACACACACACAGAGAGAGACAGAGAGAGTGAGAGTGAGAGTGAGAGAGAGAGAGAGAGAGCACGAGCATGCATGCATGCGAACGTGCTAGGGTGGGTGGGTGGGTGGGAGTGTGTCTTTGTTGGAGGCAGGATGCTGGGGATGAATAGACCATGACACAGCAAAAACTGCCCAGAGCTTGAAACTTCATTTCAAAGCGATGGTTTCATTTACTCATTCATTTTATTGTGAGCTCAATTAGTAAATGTAATTTAAATTTCATCCCTGTGTATTTATTGTATTAATCTGCGTAAATTGTAAACTAAATAAAAGTCATTTTAATTGGTTTCTAGTGTAGGGTTATATGGGGGTGGGGTCGGGTTAGGCCAAGGTTTCTCAAACATACCACGGGCGACTCGGGACCCAATTTGTTTGTTTATCAAGAGATCTACAAACTCACAGCAGTCCCTTTGACCAATATGTAGTATTTATTTAGTATGTAGATCTATTTTCTTTTTTCTTTTTTAATAAGTGATTAATCAATAATGTAGTGTTGAAAGTTTGAGTCCCGGAGACAGAAACCATATGATCTTTTGGATCGTGAACTGAAAAATGTTTTGGTTAGGCCGTTATTATTATCCCTGTAAATCTAACCAAAGATCTTTGGCTTAATGTTGACAGGAATGTGTGTGTGTGTGTGGGGGGAGGCGGGGGGGGGAGTCAGCAGGCCCATGATGAATAGACCATGACATGGCAACATTTTGTTCAGAGACTGAAAATACATTCAAAAGGATAAAACAATAGAATCAACACAATAGAAAAAAAGTCAAAAGCGAAATTGTATACCTCAATTTATCTCATTAAGTAAAGCAAACATGAAAGACAATAAGTAAAAATAATGATTATTGCGTGATAGACAGACAGACAGACAGACAGACAGACAGACAGACAGACAGACATGATGTTTTAGTAATTACGGGGCCAGAGCTCTGCTCTGGACACGTATTGTTATTCGCATTATTCTGTCACTTCTTCTTCTTCTTCTTCTTCTTCTTCTTCTGCCACTTTTCGCAGTTCTGGCTGAACCGTGCAGTCGGTTTTTACGAAACTCGGCCATATGGTAGATGGTCATGAAAAACGATCAAAAAATAATTCTCACAATCTTTCGTCCAAAGGTGGCGCTATAGCACTCAATTGAAAATGCCAACTTTGACCAGGTACAACTCATGCCCTGTTTGACCTACAGCCATGAAACTTGGATACACATATGCGTCTCCTCATGCTGAACAACTTTCACACTCTGACTTTTGACCTCTGACCTTTAGATCTCCCACCATTTTGAATTATATGAAAAACAGTCATTGGCTCCTAACTTCTGCATTTTTTCACTTATGGAAAATCCGTTGGAAATTTTTGTAGAAAGTGGTCCAAAGTTCAAGTGTGAAACGTTTCGTGCAGATTGCTCAAAAATCCCAGGAGGAGATAGATTTTAACTATTACAGTTTTATGAAAATTATTCATCTGTGCCTAAAACATACATGCAGACTCACATTTCTTTGAAACTTTGCAGAAATGTAGAGGGTCATTCCAAATATCACTGAAACCAATCTTACTCCAATTGGCCAAAAGGGGGCGCTATAGCAATTTTTTGAAAAGGCAGACTTTAAACAGGCATAAGTCATGCCTCGTTTGGCCGAAAGTCGTGAAACTTGCTTACACATGTGCCTTGACTCATGAGGAACACACGTATCGATTTGACCATTAAGCTCCGCCCTTAGACTTTCCGCAATTTTGAGCAGTTTGAAAAATACTTGTTTTTGCCAGTTCTGGCTTAACCGTGCATACGCTTTTTACGAAACTCGGCCATATGGTAGATGCTCATGAAAAACTACCAAGAAATAATTCTCACACTCATTCGTCAAAGGGTGGCGCTATAGCACTCAATTGAAAGTGCCAACTTTGAACAGGTACAACTCATGCCCTGTTTGACCTACAACCATGAAACTTCGATACACACATGCGTCTCTTCATGCCCGACAACTTTCGTGGTCTGACTTTTGACCTCTGACCTTTAGATCGCCCACCATTTTGAATTATATGAAAAACAGTCATTGGCTCCTAACTTCTGCATTTTTTCACTTATGGAAAATCCGTTGGAAATTTTTGTAGGCAGTGGTCCAAAGTTCATGTGTAAAATGTTTCGTGCAGATTGCTCAAAAATCCCAGGAGGAGATAGATTTTAACTATTACAGTTTTATGAAAATTATTCATCTGTGCCTAAAACGTACATGCAGACTCACATTTATTTGAAACTTGGCAGAAATGTACAGGGTCATTCCAAATATCACTGAAACCAATCTCACTCCAATTGGCCAAAAGGGGGCGCTATAGCAATTTTTTGAAAAGGCAGACTTTAAACAGGCATAAGTCATGCCTCATTTGGCCGAAAGTCGTGAAACTTGCTTACACATGTGCCTTGACTCATGAGGAACACACGTATCGCTTTGACCAGTAAGCTCCGCCCTTAGATTGTCCGCAATTTTGAGCAGTTTGAAAAACACTTAAACCCAGGATTTCTCAGCTATTTGCGTGGAACTGTATCATCTGTGTGATCTCCTTTTTCACAGTTACTTGTCTGTTGGGCCAATGGCGTCTCCCTTAAATGAATGCCTCACAATCTCAAGGTCGCCAGTTCAAGCCTCACTTGATGCAGACTTCATTTAAAGGGGAAATCCACCCATTTTCAATATTTAACTATGTCATTAATATAGCATAAAGGAGTTGTGTGGAAATAAGAAAAAAGTTCCCCCCTTTTCTTTTTGCCTTGAACTGGAGGATTGATTGTGAGTTTAACATTGCAAATTACAACGTGATGACTCATCATGTTGTAATTTGCAATGTTAAACCCACAATCAATCCTCCAGTTCAAGGCAACACAGAAAGGGGGGAACTTTTTTCTTATTTCCACACAACTCCTTTATGCTATATTAATGACATAGTTAAATATTGAAAATGGGTGGATTTCCCCTTTAAGTTGAATTGCAAACAACATGACTGTATCAATGAATACATCTGCAAATGGTAAAGATAACCTGAAATGCTTATTTGAGAGTACGTTTTTTCAACGTATGACATACTTCATTCTGAAAATAGCTGATACAATCTCACAACTTTTCATGGTTTGGTACAATTTCTTCATTGGTAAATGGTTTGTGAACGAGTGATCTTAGTGTTAGTGAAACAGGGGCTTGGTTCATGAAATAAGGCAAGAGTTTATGATCTTCAACAGACAATATCAGCCTGGACAAAGCTATAGCACTATAGGTAGTGTTGCAGCCTATTAGTCTGAAGGTTGAGAGTTCGAATCCTGTTAATGGCAATAGGTTGAGATGTCCAATCAAACCATTATGTTTCCATCTCTCTCTCTCATCAATCTATTGTTTCCATGTCACTCTCTCTCTCTCTTCAATCTATTCCATTTCCATGTCTCTCTCTCTCTATTCACTGGCCCCGTATTATCGCTGCTTGCAGCTATATTATTGTTCCTGAAGTTCTACATGCTGCCAACCAGTTGAAGAAATCACAGATTGAGGCTTTAATCCGAGATATTAGGATTTTATGGAAGATGCTTCTGAACATGTTGCTAGTTTCAAATGCTCTAATCTTAAAATAATAATAACCAAAAATAGCCCATCTACAAGCTCTCAATGCGTCTGCGACACATTGAGAGATTGTAGATCGGCTAATTTCGCTGCGCAACATGCTTCCATAGAGGACAATGCTGACTTCTATGGAATCTAAATGACTGAAATCAGTCGTGGCGAATGAGAACAACCGTTAACGCCATGAAAAGAATCCAGGCATTCAACAACACCTGCCACAGAATCTACTGGCCAAACAAAAACAATAACCGCTAACCTGGTATCGTGGCAGCGAACAAGACAACACCCTGTAGAGCAGTGTTCCCTTCCGCCCATATCCTGGTCCCTTACCACCCACCACACCCAATTCAAATTTGGGCTAAATTTCTGCTTTCAAAATGTTATTATTATTGTGTTAATACATCTTATTGAGCGCCAAATAGCAGATTTTACATTACACTGGAGTGGACCCGTGATTACCTGTGATTATGTAATATTAGCCTACTCCCCCCCCCCCACACACACACGCACGCACACACACACACACACACACACACACACACACACACACACACACACACACACACACACACACACACACACACACACACACACGTGACAATTTTACGTAGAATTGTATATCCCTCCCTACATTATATTTTTGTATTAATATGAAAACATAGATTTTTGCTGTTGCATGGCTACAATTATGAATTGGAACTTCAAATAATAAATCGAAACACAGCAAGCAAAAGGCAATAATTTAGTACCAAACAAAAAGCATTCTTATCAATGGTTCCATTGTAAAATACAAAGGAGCATTATGGACTGTGGTCAATCAATCTCCCATTTATGAATTCCATGTCACACCCACAATGGAGGCCGCCCCATCTCTCTCTCACACGCACACACACACGTGTGTGTGTGTGTGTGTGTGTGTGTGTGTGTGTGTGTGTGTGTGTGTGTGTCTCACCACTCACAAAGTGTGTGTGCAGGTACAGCCAGCTACAGAAAATGTACTGTATCTTGATAGATATGTTGACATAAGATAATATGCAACTCACATTTTATCTGGGAACACCCCGAATGCTGGAATATAATTCCCCACCTTCAATATTAATTCATGAGACTTATGGAAGATTTAAAGATAAGATTTATTATGGTCATATTCTGGTCACATGGAATTACAGCTGATGCAGATACAGTCATGTTATGATGAACAGAATAAAGGTTGTGACAGACGGTAAGCGGTCCACGCGCGCGCTACCGCTCGGATCAGCGGTGATCGCGCCGCGATCATTGTTGTTTTGTCCTCCTGCGCAGTGCGGGGAAAACAAAAGCTCACCATAATCCAGCTCTTGCCGCCCGCGCACGTGTGCACAAACGAGCGTGCGAAAGTTTCACGGGACCGCGCCCGCTCTCCTCACCGCCCCTCAACTTCTCCGCGCGTCCCCAATAATTGCCCGCCTCTCATTGAAAATGAATCACATAGGCGTGTTGGCCGCTTGCCGTCTGAAATGACCCTAACAGTGATGTACAGTAATCGTGACCACAAAGCTTATAAGGGTTTGTGTTAACAAAATGTGAATATACCAGTGTTTTGGGTTTACTGTGTACTGAGAATGTCTTACAGCTGTATTTGAACAAATCATATTAATAAAAACAATAGCATGATGCGTTGTTAGGTTGAAATTCAGTTCTTTCAAGCCAACATTGCATCGCGTCATTAGCTTGAAAAAAAAGAGAGAAAAATAAAACGTTGCGTCTTCTCGCTTCACGTCGTTACACTTTCAAGCTAGCAATGCGTAGCCTCGTTCCCAGCCAATTCTCATCTCCGAGGAGAAAAGCCTGGTCACGACCTAATGCAGAGTGTCTATAGGGGCGGGACGTCCCCCCGGAAACGATCTTTTTCACACCACTAAAGGACAAACAGATTTGTAAAGCCTCAACGTCATTTCCTTGGGTAGTACTTCCGCAAAATTCCAGTACTTCCATTTAGACACTCAACCGGCTAGGTGTTGGGTCAGCGGGGCAATGCGTCCGAGCATACAGCTTACAGAGGTTTGGTTAACAAAATGCTAATACTACAGCGTTTCGTGTACTGTATTGAACATGTCAACATGTAACAGTGTGAGGAGGTCTAACAGTTGTATTTGAACGAATCATAATAATAATAATAATAATAATAATATAATGTAAACAACATCTTGACAATAACTGGCCAGCATTTCTTAGCAGTCAAGTCATTTCTTCAGAATTTGAACACAAGTAAAATTGTAATACACACAGTGTGTGTGTGTGTGTGTGTGTGTGTGTGTGTGTGTGTGTGTGTGTGTGTGTGTGTGTGTGTGTGTGTCTCACAGGTCATGTAGGACCTCTAGCACGGTAGCGAGGGACCATGCTTGGCTCTCACAGCTGAAGGGACAGTATTGTCCGTTCTCATTGGTCAGCTCAGGAAGGCCCTTCCATGACGACCTGCAGCGACACAAACACACATGACGTGATATTTGTGAATGTTGCAGAGATCCCCACAAAGACAGATTTAACAGCTTGCGTTCCAGTTGAAATTCTTTCGGCGCATTTATTGTGTTTCATCACTTCAAATTTCACTTGTTTATCTTCGAGTTCTCTATGAGTGTGATTGGAAAAAAATGGTATCCCAACATGTCCCCGGCCCAAACTGTAGGTTGAGAATCACTGGTAACTAGAAAAGTGTGCTCCTCGGACCACAGGTTTCCACCCCCACAAACTTTGGAAGACAATTATGGCCCAATCAGATTGGAATATGATAAATGAGACAGATACGTCTTTATCACATTACTACAGAGATAATGTATACCAATTTGCGTGAGGTTTGGACAAAATCTGTAGGAGTAATATGAAAACGTTTCTTTAGCAAAACTTGGCCTCCTGGCGGCGCTATAACAGGCCGATGTGAAAAATGTATTCTGCTCTGTTCTCCAGGGAGTTTCACGCTGTTCGGTCCAACGGCGTCAGAGATTAGCTGTCCACATTCAGAATGACGGACGGACAGACGGACACACGGATGGACGGACACACGGACGGACGGACAGGGGCGAAAACATAGTCTCGGCCTGGCAGAGACAAAAATGGAGCCTTACCTTTCCAAGTGAACGTAGTGGCGGGACAGCACATTTTTCACCAGGAAGACGGTCTTGTCATACGTCTCCTGTCCCATTTTCTTGGCAAACCAGAGTTTGGCACGGAGGAAGTATCCCACAGGCCACAACCACTCCTGCAAGGAGAGAGCGAGAGAGAGAGAGAGAGAGAGAGAGAGAGAGAGAGAGAGAGAGAGAGAGAGAGAGAGAGAGAGAGAGAGAGAGAGAGAGAGAGAGAGAGAGAGCGTTCAAAGACTTTGTCAGGATATGTATAATATGGTAGTTTGGTGAGAGGTTGTGGGGTAAACACAAGCAGACCTGCCAAACGTGGAAACATATTTTGAGTATATCGAAGAAACGATCGCAGCAGCAGCAGTGAACCGAACAGACGCGCTTTGGCACGCATGCAGGCCTTCGTCGGTGCCCTGCGTGCCGAAACGTGTCTGTTCTGTTGACTGCTGCTGCGGATCTTAAAACATCATTAAAAAACACTCCTAAGACCTCTACAGAGAGTGCGGATTGTTTCTTCACTATATGTATTATCCGATCAAGAACTTCTCAATACTGTCCTCGAGTTGAGCGAGCGTTTCCCTTGAAGTGAGTAACATATTTTGAGCACCAGATAGTGTAACACACTTTGTACACGAGCACCTCCATATCATTCAGTGTACAAACTCTGTTATTATCTTGCTCACTAGTGTTTCTATTGTTATTGTTGCTACAAAGTTGAGTCAAGGAACCAACACCAAAGAATGTGGCCTTCACGCACTTGACGATTTAACCAACAAGTTAGTATTCAACAAATGAATTGGCTTTTTATTCCGAGTTATAGACACCCTTGATGAAGGTCCAGAGGGACTGAAACGTCATGACAATTTAGAATTTTCAAAAAGTAAAAAAAAAATCCAAACAATTAAATAGCAAAAAAAGCAGATCTACAAGAAAACTTGCAGATCTGCTATTGTTGCTTTTTGAAGTATAGGGCTGAAGTGGTTAACCACAAACCACCAAGTCAAAGGCAGTCATGCATGAACACGCTCTCTCACACACACACACACACACACACACACACACACACACACACACACACACACACACACACACACACACACACACACACACACACACACACACACACACACACACACACACACACACACACACACAGTCTATTATGATGACTTTATTATGATACCAGGTCACAATAACAAATTAAACCCTTTATTACCAAGCTCTGTCTGTGTTTGTGTGTGTGTGTGTGTGTATATGTGTGTGTGTGTGTGTGTGTGTGTGTGTGTGTGTGTGTGTGTGTGTGTGTGTGTGTGTGTGTGTGTGTTTAGTCACGTCTGCACTGCAGTTTTAAACTTTGTTTAGGTGTTATAATCCAGGGAAGGTCATGGGATAGTTTTGCTACTTTTTGAAAAGATGTGTGTCCATACGGACAACAGGGTGAAAGTGGGTTTTATAAAACAGTGAGTCTCAAACATTTTCATTTCAAGGACCCCCAGTTTACTATGCATTAGGGCCATGGACCCGCATAACTCTGAGTGGTGTACAAATGGAACTATTTGGTTCCATTCGTACACGCTCAGAGTTACCAATCATTTAACTGGGGACTACCTGGAACCCCTGGGGGTCCCCGGACTCCACTGTTATAAATATTGAACCAATGAAAAGTATTAACAAGAGCTTGTATATAATAACGTATAACTATATGTATATTGGTTCCATCGGAACACAGGTTATTTTTTCATTTCTTGAAAAGTTGTTTTGTGGACATCCACCCGACCCATTCTTTTTATATTTATGTGCTCGATTATTACAATCCAACTACCTCAATAGAATACAACACAACAGCATTTCCAGCGTCCGAAATAGACTTTCAAATACATTTATTTGCCAATATGTACAATATGTACAACAATACATTATAAAAACTAAAAATGTCTTCAGTATGAGCAATAAAAGGTGCATCGTAGATATTTGAGGATGATGCTGATAACAGATGTCAACACCATTGCAACTCCAATTTCAAAACCTAACAAACTCATTGAATACTATCGTGCAGAGTGGTAAATGTGGTGCTGTGTTGTGTAAAGAGTAGTTCTAAGTGGAAACAGGAGATGTCGGGATGGCTTAACATCCACTCACCGGCCCTTGATGGTAGTTGAAGCCTTTGGCCAGGGCGGAGCTGTCATTGTCCAGATTGTTGTCATAGACGCCACAGTACACCATGTCTCTGACAACACACACAATTTACCATTATGTCACTGACCTACAAGACCTACTATGTAATTACAATCTATGGTAGATGCTCTTATCCAGAGCCACGCACTTACTAGTGTGAGATCAGAGTAAGCATGAACTCTAGTTAAACAACTACAGGGTAAATTAACCCATTAAGAACATGTCATTTTAAGATTTCTTTGGCTATTCAAAGATAGCAGATTTACAAGCTCATAGCGCGGCACTAGATATACTATTTCTTCATTTTAATCGTGAACATCGTCGTCGTTTTCTGAAAAAAAAAAGAAGGTTATAGCTCAAATCTAAAATGACACAGATGCGTAGTAAGAGAACAACTTAATGCCTCAAAGGAACTAGGATAACAAGTAAACATGAAACCTAGAATCTGTGTAAACAACATGAGGAGAGGAGAGGAGAGGAGCTCACTCAGGGTCGAGGGTCTTCATTCCCAGGGGTCCGAGCAGTTTCTTCTCAGCCACATCCAGAGCCTCCCACGCCCTCTCCACCATGAACAACTCAGGAGCCTACACGTGCACGGACACGCACACGCACACACACGCACGCACGCACGCACACACACACACACACACACACACACACACACACACACACACACACACACACACACACACACACACACACACACACACACACACAGGAATGAACACTTAGTTTGACACAGGTGTCGCAGAACATCAACGTGTCACAGCGCAACGCTATTCGGTGAGCGACACCGTTGGAAATATTCATAGATCCAACGAGCTGCACCTACGCTTCCTCGTCTGTAGAGACAAATGCTATTTTTTACAGCTTGGAGGATCGACGGCTCATTTTGATGAAAAGTAGGTTGTAGCTGTCACCTCCCACCACCATGGCTCTGGTGAAGTTTGGTCTAGTTACATAGTTACTTGTCACTTACCACCACCATGGCTATGGTGAAGTTTGGTCTCAGCTGGTAGTCACACCAGGGACTGGAGGCTCCGTGGCTGTCCTTGTAGATGCCTCTCTTGTGCACCAGCTTGGGGTGTTTCTCGTTGGGGTCCAGGGGGTCGTGGGAGACGTAGAACATCTTTTCAAAGTTCTCCTGGATCTTGCGGTCCCAGTCGGCATAAGGCACAGAGAGGTTCCTGTCTGCGTGCGGTCAAATGTTTTGGATGGATTAATGCAATTCTATCATAAAAAGCCCTCATATTCATGTCATGATGGGGGATTCACTTAAAATGAAGACTTTTCTGAATTTTGATTGTTCTGAAGGATGCAAGACTCCGATACCGTTCTTCCACCCAAACTGTCAGTGCGTACCTTCTCTGCGAATGGTGACGGTGGCGTAGGGGAACAGGCCGCTCTTATGAAGCTCCACCAGCCAACGCAGCGTGGACTTACACAGGCCCACGATCTCCACCGCCGAGCCGTCCCTGAGAACACACACACACACATTTGTTTTTATTTTCAATTATTCCGTTAACGCTTGAGGCCCTCGGCTGCTTGCCATAAACATACATTGTGTGCTGGGACCGCCAGGGGATCAATCAAAGAAAAACAAACAAATTATCTACATTTACACACAGTACCTGAGATAAGATATACGGTGCGTGAGCATAGCAGCAGATGTATACTGTGGATTATATATGGTCCCTGGCTGTGAGGTGACTAGTTACCTGGGAGTGGCAGGAACACCCTTGTTGCCAGCCTTCTCACTCTCTCCCATCTTATCCATCCAGGTGCCACAGTTGAACTTGTTTCCTCCGAACACGAAGCCAGTGTCATCGTCCACACCGGCCTCCACGTTGAAGCCTGCGCACAAACAGAGACACTGTTAAGTCACAATGGAGATTTTTTGTCTAGTTTTAGTCGACTAAATCAACTGTAGACTTATTCAACTAAAATCTTAGTTGACTAAAATCTTATGATATTTAGTCAACTAAAACTAGACCAAAACTAAAAAAAAAACAGATGATTAAAAGCTGATTTGTTACTTACTGGCGTATTTGTTTATTTGGAAGGGACATAACATATTTAATTCATGAACACAGCAACACAACTATACATAAGTTGAGAGTTGAGAGTTTTAGTCGACTAAATCAACTGTAGACTTAGTTGACTAAAATCTTACGATATTTAGTAAGCTAAAACTAGACTAAAACTAAAAGAAAATCAGATGATTGAAATGTGACTAGAGCTAAAATGAATTTTATTCAAAAGACTATGACTAAAAAATTTGCTGTCAAAATCCACACTGGGTGTGAGTGTTTATTTTCTTTCATTTTGTACTGGTCTTCGCTCAGCACCTGCCCAACTTTGAGTTTGGAATGAATGTGCATGTCCTTCCTCGCTTTTGTGTGTGTGTGTGTGTGTGTGTGTGTGTGTGTGTGTGTGTGTGTACATGCCTTCATCAGTCATGTTGCGGTCTATCTCTGGCCCAGCCTTCGCCTCTCTGAAGTTGATTCCTTGCAGGTGTCTCTGCATGGCTTCCTGGATGACGTCGTACAGAGGCTGCTCCTGCAACACCAAACACACAGTTATGGAAGCATTGTGAACACAGGGATTAAAGCAAGAACATTATGTCACGTTTGGGACTATGTGAAGTCTAGTCCCAATCAATCTGCAATTTGTCAAACAGCATGGGAGACCCCTGGTACTGAACAAACACTCTATAGCAGGGGTTTTCAACTGATTGGGAACCAGGGACCAGCACCCTGATTAAGAATCAACCTGGGAACCACTGTTGTGTTGGGTGAGATTAGAGCTAAAATTAGTGCTTTGCTAACACTTGCTACTGTATGCATGCATTCCATGATACATCCTACTGTTTCTCAACCAGTGGTCCATGGACTACACAGACACATGCAATTATACGGCCACATTTCCTAATAATGATGACTCCATCAGGGAATCCGGTACACTTCCCCTTCTTGAGATTCTAACTCCCTTTTCTGTGGAATTTCTTGACCTCCGACTTCCCAGAAACTGACAACATTGACATGTCATCATAGGTCACCAGGTCGATAATATGCACTGTTCCATGGAACCAGGTCTGTCTTGTAAAAAACTTGCTGGTAAAATAAAGGTAAAATAAAAAACATGTTTTATACCATAGTAGGCCTAATTTAGTCAACCAGCTACAACCTACTTTCCATCAAAGATCACAGAAAAACTATAATAACCTTGTGTTGAAACACGTCATGACAAGCAGTGGTGTAAAAAGTACTATTTGAAAATTGGAAACACTCCACTAGAGTAAAGATACCTCAAAATTGTACTTAAGTGCAGTACTTGAGTAAATGTACTTAGTTACTTTACACCACTGATGACAAGCAGCAGGTCCTTCCTTACCCATTGTCCGCTGGGCTGAGGTTCGGACACGTTGGTGACGTACATGCGTGACACGGGACACATCAGTATGTCCGCCCCATGAGGCACCAGGGTGCAGTAGTCCTGCACACACTGCAGCCACCACCACACTGCGTCACGGCAGTTGTAGCGCGCCCCGCTGCCCTGTCCCAGCAGGTTGGGAATCAAACCGTACCGCAGCGTACCGGCGAACGCCAGGATGATGTTCCTGTTGACACACGCACACAGACACACACAAACAGAGACACAGCAAACAGTGTTTAAAAGGGTTGGAAGTCGATTTGTTACTTACTGGCTGTATTTTAACACAACTACATAAAGCAGAGTTGAGAATTGCATTGTAAATACGTCAAATTACGACAGACAGACAGACAGACAGACAGACACACAGACCTGGCCTCCAGGTGTCTTCCTGTCACCAGCATGAGGCCTCGCAGGGCAATGAAGGTGTCACGACCCCAGCAACGGAAAATACCAGACGAGAAGTGAGGAAGACCTGGAACACCCGATACCATCACCATCATCATCATCATCATCATCATAAACTTTATTTAGACTCGTAGTACAATTGAGGGGCAGGCCCTTATTTACAATGTAGCCGAGATTACAACAATATGAGACTTATACACACACCAAGTGTGCAAGCATACAGAGATGGATGGATGACAGAAGAAAAGACAGACCGACCTGCGGCCAGGGACACGCAGCACTGCTCCTCCTTGCCGGTGACGTCACTCAGGCGGTAGGGGACGTCCTTGAGGTGGGGGGAGAGGGGGGGCAGGGCGGGGTGACGGCCCACGCCGCACATCTGCACCGAGCCCAGCGCCAGCTGTTTGACCAGAGTGGAACCATTCTGCACAAAGCTGGAAATACAGGGACCAAGGTATTTTTGTATTTATTATTTTGACATTTTTATTGATTTGTTTTCAAAGTTTGTATTAGTTGTAGTGTTAGTTTGAGTGTTTAGCACAAGTTGAAAGCTTGTGCTAAGCTTGAAAGCTTGGCACAAAGACTTGAAAGTCAGTTATTGTCTACAAGCGATGCGAGGCATTGCTAGCTTGACACTAAATGGACGATGGCCAACATGAACATACTAACCTTGACATGTGTTTGAAGACGTGGTCCAGAGCGGTGGTGTACCCGCCCAGAACGATGGCGTCAAAGTAGCACGGTACCAGGTAGCGAGGGATATGCCTCAGGAAGCTGAACATGGCCTGGAACCACTGGCCCACCTACAAACACACTTATTACATTAAACCACTGTTTCACAAACACCTTTTTTATCCCCCCCCCCCCATTTACCACAATCTTTCCAAAAAAATGTCTGCACTATTTGTTTTATTCTTTTATAAATTTCTGCTGTCTTTAACTAGGAGAAAAATAATTTCGTTTTTTTCTAACGCTGCTTGCAGATGGAAAACAAATGACAAATAAAGCACAAATGAATCTTGACATTTAAAAAAAGATTCAACAGAATTTCATACAATTTTTCTTTAAAGAATTTCTATAAATGAAAAAAAAAACTAGTGATTATAGCAGATTTACAAGCTCACAACGCGACGTGACACGTTGTGGCTATTTTCACTAGTTTGGGTCCCGGAGAGACCCAAACATTTCTCTTTTGGGTCTTTCTCTCGAAAAAAAGAACAAAGTTTGGCAACCACGTGCACTGCATTAAACAACTCATGAATTTAACATGGGACAGGTTTTCAAAGTGGGGGATGCCAGGGTGGGCGGCAATTGAAAAGGAGCTTCAAAGTGTACGGGGTGCAGTAAGAGTAAGAGTGAAATACAGCAATAAGCCACAAGAGGGCGAGCTTTACCATGACTAAAAGACTACATTTCAAACGGTAATACATCCATGTAACGGCACGATTTCGGCCGATTCTACAAATGTCTTCTAAAACAGTTTTCTGTCGCTATATCAGTGGTTCTCAAACCTTTTCCTGTCAAGAACCCCCAAAATTGTATTTGGCCACGGACTCCCCATCTCAAAATAT
The DNA here is from genome assembly GCF_963454915.1 of Gymnoscopelus microlampas. Taxonomy (NCBI): domain Eukaryota; kingdom Metazoa; phylum Chordata; class Actinopteri; order Myctophiformes; family Myctophidae; genus Gymnoscopelus; species Gymnoscopelus microlampas. The sequence continues at coordinate 38,380,666 of NC_139959.1, read as the reverse complement.
TTTGTTCCAGGGACCCCCAGAAGCAAATATTTGAGTTACAAATGTTGGTTTTAAAAATATCAAAGATTTGCACACATTTTCACGATTTAAAAAAAATAGCAAATCTACGCTATGAGCTTGTATATTTGCTATTTTTTAATAGCCAAAACATAAAATAATGGTTTAAGAGGTTACACAGTTCCCGGTCTTAATGGGTTAAAGGAGTAATAAGTAAGTAGTGTATCACTATTCCTGAATAACTTGCCAAATACTGCAGATCAGAGTAAAACGATAGTTTTCTCACCTCTCCCAGAGCACCTCCTTTGGCGATCAGTCGGTTGGCCATGAAGTCCATCATCCAGTCTCCCTGTCTCAGGTTGTCACAGAACGGGTGGCCCAGGTCGTTCTTGGGTCGAACCTCAGCCATCACCGAAATGACACCTTGGTGAGGGGAACGTTGAAACCACAGCAGGCATTATGGGTAAAACTGTTAATTGAATTAATGGTTCAATTGATTATTATTATAGATAATCAATAAATAAAGGAGTATCAGAGGGAAAGATACAGCGCTACTTTTGGTCAGGTTCAGTGAGTTTGTTTTGTACCTTGCAGGCCTCCGTACTTGAGCGGCTG